>NC_079166.1:16860809-17040809 GCF_947568905.1 Ostrea edulis
ACGATATTTATATATGTAATTGTTTACATACTGATAAACATATAGATATACACGATAGAAAGCCCGAATTATATGCTTAGTTGTTTATATAAGTATAACACATGTAGTTGTTTATATATTAGTAAGCATATAAAAATTCAACAGTAGAATAATGATGCTTAGTGGTTTCCATACTTATAAACATGCGAAATTGTTTACATATTTGTAAACATGCATATAAACATACGAAATTGTTTACATATTTGTAAACATGCATGATAAAACCTTAGTTATACATATAAGTAAAACTTTTTACTCACCAACCGGAAGGAAACTTACGAATGATATTGGAAGCTATAAATCATGCAAATTGAAGATGGCGAATGAATAGATTAGTTACGTGGCAGCCGCTGTGAAGACGCTCATACAACGTAATTTGTGACGTAATTTGTGACATTGTGACGTTTCATCCACTGAAACCGCTCATACAACGTAATTTGTGTTATTGTGACGTTTCACCCGCTGAAACCACGGTACGATGGCCTATTATATCAATAATAAGCAAAACAGAAGGTTAAGTTAATGAATGCATTGAATATTGAATAAGCATAACTTATCAATGGAATTATAAGGACATGTAAATAATTAAGATTTTAATAGTAAAGTAATTTAACATAATGATATTTAGATTAGAAGAAAAAAAAAATTTTTAATGGAGTTATAAGGACATGTAAATAATTAAGATTTTAATAGTAAAGTAATTTAACATAATGATATTTAGATTGGAAAAAAAATTTATTTATATTTAATTTAATAATAATTTTAAGATGTAAATTATATGTATAAATAACAGTAACTCAACTCGTTTAAAAGTACTGTCAAGAGTGTAGAGTAACTGTCGCCATTCGATGGACCACCTTGGAAGTAATGCTTTGTTTGTTTGATATTCGTAGGATTGGTTAACTATATATCGTTAACCGATTGGTGACTGTATTATCTGCCATAATACTATCCATCTCATTGCGATCCAGCCTCACCCTCCAACACCTCCCAAATGCACCAACATAGTGAAGTTGAAGTGTGTTGTAGTAACATACATATGCTCCGTATGGGACGTATGGGTTGTCCCATGGTTTTAAAAATAAATAAATATAAATAAATAAGGACCATCGTGTACCAACACGTCTGATGACTGCGGTACTGTCTTTTGATGGCCGGACACATACATGTGGTCGTATGTCATAAATCATAATGAAATAAAGAAGTAACTTATATTTTACAAAACTAAATAAAAAGTAAGAAATTAATTATATTTTTTATTTATATAATAAATTTAATAATAACTTTTATTTAATTTATTCAATAAATTAGAATTTAAAAAAAAAAAAAAAAATTTAAGTAAATTAAAATTAAATAATTAAAATATTTTTTATTTATAATAAATTATATTTTTTATTTATATATTTAATTTATTCAATAAGTAAATTAAAATTTAAAATTTTTGTATAAGTAAATATAAAATTAAATATTGAAAATATATTTTTTAATTTATTTGGATTCTAATAGAAGGTAATAATTAGTAATCGCACGAGTCTCCGTCCTTCGCCCAAATAAATCAAGATACGCCGAAATAAATATACCAGAATTATTACATAATTAGTAATATTAGTAACAGGTAATAGTAATAGGAATGTAGGTATGTATATACATGTGAAATAACTAAAATATATACAGAAAAGAATTAGGGTAGGGTCGCCAAAGAAAATTTTGATAATAGAGTGCTACTAGTTATTAGTTATTAATTATAAATTTTGCCATACAACAATTTTGAGATCGTCATTAGGCAAGAATTTTGAGGTCGTCATCAGGTGCTACACCTCATACCCTGTACCATGTTTCTGTAGCTAGATCCAGCTTATAGCACGACATGGCTCCATAATTCTTATTCGATAGTATGTATTATGTGTATAAAACTGAAGATGCATAATGTAATAATTGGTGAGTTAGTAATGTTAAAATTGTATGACAGATAAAATATTAACCATAAGAAGTGGTATACTTAATTACAAAACATATAGATTTAATTAATTAATGAAAATACAGAGTAGATGCAAAATCACTAATCGCATACATCCAACAAGCTTACATATATTAAATGTAATAGTATGTAGCAGGCCTGCATACATACAAACTGCGACATTGCATCTAAATGTTTGTCATAAAAAGAGAAGTTTACAAAATACATACGTATAATAACATACCTGAATTTTATGTATATTTGCATATACATGTACTTATAATATACCTGGATTTGATGTATAGCTGCATTTATACTTTAACATACATGTTTATATAAACTAAAACGATAAAAACGCAAAGTTTATATTCCTAATATTAATATGCTACGATATTTATATATGTAATTGTTTACATACTGATAAACATATAGATATACACGATAGAAAGCCCGAATTATATGCTTAGTTGTTTATATAAGTATAACACATGTAGTTGTTTATATATTAGTAAGCATATAAAAATTCAACAGTAGAATAATGATGCTTAGTGGTTTCCATACTTATAAACATGCGAAATTGTTTACATATTTGTAAACATGCATATAAACATACGAAATTGTTTACATATTTGTAAACATGCATGATAAAACCTTAGTTATACATATAAGTAAAACTTTTTACTCACCAACCGGAAGGAAACTTACGAATGATATTGGAAGCTATAAATCATGCAAATTGAAGATGGCGAATGAATAGATTAGTTACGTGGCAGCCGCTGTGAAGACGCTCATACAACGTAATTTGTGACGTAATTTGTGACATTGTGACGTTTCATCCACTGAAACCGCTCATACAACGTAATTTGTGTTATTGTGACGTTTCACCCGCTGAAACCACGGTACGATGGCCTATTATATCAATAATAAGCAAAACAGAAGGTTAAGTTAATGAATGCATTGAATATTGAATAAGCATAACTTATCAATGGAATTATAAGGACATGTAAATAATTAAGATTTTAATAGTAAAGTAATTTAACATAATGATATTTAGATTGGAAGAAAAAAAAAATTTTTAATGGAGTTATAAGGACATGTAAATAATTAAGATTTTAATAGTAAAGTAATTTAACATAATGATATTTAGATTGGAAAAAAAATTTATTTATATTTAATTTAATAATAATTTTAAGATGTAAATTATATGTATAAATAACAGTAACTCAACTCGTTTAAAAGTACTGTCAAGAGTGTAGAGTAACTGTCGCCATTCGATGGACCACCTTGGAAGTAATGCTTTGTTTGTTTGATATTCGTAGGATTGGTTAACTATATATCGTTAACCGATTGGTGACTGTATTATCTGCCATAATACTATCCATCTCATTGCGATCCAGCCTCACCCTCCAACACCTCCCAAATGCACCAACATAGTGAAGTTGAAGTGTGTTGTAGTAACATACATATGCTCCGTATGGGACGTATGGGTTGTCCCATGGTTTTAAAAATAAATAAATATAAATAAATAAGGACCATCGTGTACCAACACGTCTGATGACTGCGGTACTGTCTTTTGATGGCCGGACACATACATGTGGTCGTATGTCATAAATCATAATGAAATAAAGAAGTAACTTATATTTTACAAAACTAAATAAAAAGTAAGAAATTAATTATATTTTTTATTTATATAATAAATTTAATAATAACTTTTATTTAATTTATTCAATAAATTAGAATTTAAAAAAAAAAAAAAAAATTTAAGTAAATTAAAATTAAATAATTAAAATATTTTTTATTTATAATAAATTATATTTTTTATTTATATATTTAATTTATTCAATAAGTAAATTAAAATTTAAAATTTTTGTATAAGTAAATATAAAATTAAATATTGAAAATATATTTTTTAATTTATTTGGATTCTAATAGAAGGTAATAATTAGTAATCGCACGAGTCTCCGTCCTTCGCCCAAATAAATCAAGATACGCCGAAATAAATATACCAGAATTATTACATAATTAGTAATATTAGTAACAGGTAATAGTAATAGGAATGTAGGTATGTATATACATGTGAAATAACTAAAATATATACAGAAAAGAATTAGGGTAGGGTCGCCAAAGAAAATTTTGATAATAGAGTGCTACTAGTTATTAGTTATTAATTATAAATTTTGCCATACAACAATTTTGAGATCGTCATTAGGCAAGAATTTTGAGGTCGTCATCAGGTGCTACACCTCATACCCTGTACCATGTTTCTGTAGCTAGATCCAGCTTATAGCACGACATGGCTCCATAATTCTTATTCGATAGTATGTATTATGTGTATAAAACTGAAGATGCATAATGTAATAATTGGTGAGTTAGTAATGTTAAAATTGTATGACAGATAAAATATTAACCATAAGAAGTGGTATACTTAATTACAAAACATATAGATTTAATTAATTAATGAAAATACAGAGTAGATGCAAAATCACTAATCGCATACATCCAACAAGCTTACATATATTAAATGTAATAGTATGTAGCAGGCCTGCATACATACAAACTGCGACATTGCATCTAAATGTTTGTCATAAAAAGAGAAGTTTACAAAATACATACGTATAATAACATACCTGAATTTTATGTATATTTGCATATACATGTACTTATAATATACCTGGATTTGATGTATAGCTGCATTTATACTTTAACATACATGTTTATATAAACTAAAACGATAAAAACGCAAAGTTTATATTCCTAATATTAATATGCTACGATATTTATATATGTAATTGTTTACATACTGATAAACATATAGATATACACGATAGAAAGCCCGAATTATATGCTTAGTTGTTTATATAAGTATAACACATGTAGTTGTTTATATATTAGTAAGCATATAAAAATTCAACAGTAGAATAATGATGCTTAGTGGTTTCCATACTTATAAACATGCGAAATTGTTTACATATTTGTAAACATGCATATAAACATACGAAATTGTTTACATATTTGTAAACATGCATGATAAAACCTTAGTTATACATATAAGTAAAACTTTTTACTCACCAACCGGAAGGAAACTTACGAATGATATTGGAAGCTATAAATCATGCAAATTGAAGATGGCGAATGAATAGATTAGTTACGTGGCAGCCGCTGTGAAGACGCTCATACAACGTAATTTGTGACGTAATTTGTGACATTGTGACGTTTCATCCACTGAAACCGCTCATACAACGTAATTTGTGTTATTGTGACGTTTCACCCGCTGAAACCACGGTACGATGGCCTATTATATCAATAATAAGCAAAACAGAAGGTTAAGTTAATGAATGCATTGAATATTGAATAAGCATAACTTATCAATGGAATTATAAGGACATGTAAATAATTAAGATTTTAATAGTAAAGTAATTTAACATAATGATATTTAGATTGGAAGAAAAAAAAAATTTTTAATGGAGTTATAAGGACATGTAAATAATTAAGATTTTAATAGTAAAGTAATTTAACATAATGATATTTAGATTGGAAAAAAAATTTATTTATATTTAATTTAATAATAATTTTAAGATGTAAATTATATGTATAAATAACAGTAACTCAACTCGTTTAAAAGTACTGTCAAGAGTGTAGAGTAACTGTCGCCATTCGATGGACCACCTTGGAAGTAATGCTTTGTTTGTTTGATATTCGTAGGATTGGTTAACTATATATCGTTAACCGATTGGTGACTGTATTATCTGCCATAATACTATCCATCTCATTGCGATCCAGCCTCACCCTCCAACACCTCCCAAATGCACCAACATAGTGAAGTTGAAGTGTGTTGTAGTAACATACATATGCTCCGTATGGGACGTATGGGTTGTCCCATGGTTTTAAAAATAAATAAATATAAATAAATAAGGACCATCGTGTACCAACACGTCTGATGACTGCGGTACTGTCTTTTGATGGCCGGACACATACATGTGGTCGTATGTCATAAATCATAATGAAATAAAGAAGTAACTTATATTTTACAAAACTAAATAAAAAGTAAGAAATTAATTATATTTTTTATTTATATAATAAATTTAATAATAACTTTTATTTAATTTATTCAATAAATTAGAATTTTAAAAAAAAAAAAAAAATTTAAGTAAATTAAAATTAAATAATTAAAATATTTTTTATTTATAATAAATTATATTTTTTATTTATATATTTAATTTATTCAATAAGTAAATTAAAATTTAAAATTTTTGTATAAGTAAATATAAAATTAAATATTGAAAATATATTTTTTAATTTATTTGGATTCTAATAGAAGGTAATAATTAGTAATCGCACGAGTCTCCGTCCTTCGCCCAAATAAATCAAGATACGCCGAAATAAATATACCAGAATTATTACATAATTAGTAATATTAGTAACAGGTAATAGTAATAGGAATGTAGGTATGTATATACATGTGAAATAACTAAAATATATACAGAAAAGAATTAGGGTAGGGTCGCCAAAGAAAATTTTGATAATAGAGTGCTACTAGTTATTAGTTATTAATTATAAATTTTGCCATACAACAATTTTGAGATCGTCATTAGGCAAGAATTTTGAGGTCGTCATCAGGTGCTACACCTCATACCCTGTACCATGTTTCTGTAGCTAGATCCAGCTTATAGCACGACATGGCTCCATAATTCTTATTCGATAGTATGTATTATGTGTATAAAACTGAAGATGCATAATGTAATAATTGGTGAGTTAGTAATGTTAAAATTGTATGACAGATAAAATATTAACCATAAGAAGTGGTATACTTAATTACAAAACATATAGATTTAATTAATTAATGAAAATACAGAGTAGATGCAAAATCACTAATCGCATACATCCAACAAGCTTACATATATTAAATGTAATAGTATGTAGCAGGCCTGCATACATACAAACTGCGACATTGCATCTAAATGTTTGTCATAAAAAGAGAAGTTTACAAAATACATACGTATAATAACATACCTGAATTTTATGTATATTTGCATATACATGTACTTATAATATACCTGGATTTGATGTATAGCTGCATTTATACTTTAACATACATGTTTATATAAACTAAAACGATAAAAACGCAAAGTTTATATTCCTAATATTAATATGCTACGATATTTATATATGTAATTGTTTACATACTGATAAACATATAGATATACACGATAGAAAGCCCGAATTATATGCTTAGTTGTTTATATAAGTATAACACATGTAGTTGTTTATATATTAGTAAGCATATAAAAATTCAACAGTAGAATAATGATGCTTAGTGGTTTCCATACTTATAAACATGCGAAATTGTTTACATATTTGTAAACATGCATATAAACATACGAAATTGTTTACATATTTGTAAACATGCATGATAAAACCTTAGTTATACATATAAGTAAAACTTTTTACTCACCAACCGGAAGGAAACTTACGAATGATATTGGAAGCTATAAATCATGCAAATTGAAGATGGCGAATGAATAGATTAGTTACGTGGCAGCCGCTGTGAAGACGCTCATACAACGTAATTTGTGACGTAATTTGTGACATTGTGACGTTTCATCCACTGAAACCGCTCATACAACGTAATTTGTGTTATTGTGACGTTTCACCCGCTGAAACCACGGTACGATGGCCTATTATATCAATAATAAGCAAAACAGAAGGTTAAGTTAATGAATGCATTGAATATTGAATAAGCATAACTTATCAATGGAATTATAAGGACATGTAAATAATTAAGATTTTAATAGTAAAGTAATTTAACATAATGATATTTAGATTGGAAGAAAAAAAAAATTTTTAATGGAGTTATAAGGACATGTAAATAATTAAGATTTTAATAGTAAAGTAATTTAACATAATGATATTTAGATTGGAAAAAAAATTTATTTATATTTAATTTAATAATAATTTTAAGATGTAAATTATATGTATAAATAACAGTAACTCAACTCGTTTAAAAGTACTGTCAAGAGTGTAGAGTAACTGTCGCCATTCGATGGACCACCTTGGAAGTAATGCTTTGTTTGTTTGATATTCGTAGGATTGGTTAACTATATATCGTTAACCGATTGGTGACTGTATTATCTGCCATAATACTATCCATCTCATTGCGATCCAGCCTCACCCTCCAACACCTCCCAAATGCACCAACATAGTGAAGTTGAAGTGTGTTGTAGTAACATACATATGCTCCGTATGGGACGTATGGGTTGTCCCATGGTTTTAAAAATAAATAAATATAAATAAATAAGGACCATCGTGTACCAACACGTCTGATGACTGCGGTACTGTCTTTTGATGGCCGGACACATACATGTGGTCGTATGTCATAAATCATAATGAAATAAAGAAGTAACTTATATTTTACAAAACTAAATAAAAAGTAAGAAATTAATTATATTTTTTATTTATATAATAAATTTAATAATAACTTTTATTTAATTTATTCAATAAATTAGAATTTAAAAAAAAAAAATTTAAGTAAATTAAAATTAAATAATTAAAATATTTTTTATTTATAATAAATTATATTTTTTATTTATATATTTAATTTATTCAATAAGTAAATTAAAATTTAAAATTTTTGTATAAGTAAATATAAAATTAAATATTGAAAATATATTTTTTAATTTATTTGGATTCTAATAGAAGGTAATAATTAGTAATCGCACGAGTCTCCGTCCTTCGCCCAAATAAATCAAGATACGCCGAAATAAATATACCAGAATTATTACATAATTAGTAATATTAGTAACAGGTAATAGTAATAGGAATGTAGGTATGTATATACATGTGAAATAACTAAAATATATACAGAAAAGAATTAGGGTAGGGTCGCCAAAGAAAATTTTGATAATAGAGTGCTACTAGTTATTAGTTATTAATTATAAATTTTGCCATACAACAATTTTGAGATCGTCATTAGGCAAGAATTTTGAGGTCGTCATCAGGTGCTACACCTCATACCCTGTACCATGTTTCTGTAGCTAGATCCAGCTTATAGCACGACATGGCTCCATAATTCTTATTCGATAGTATGTATTATGTGTATAAAACTGAAGATGCATAATGTAATAATTGGTGAGTTAGTAATGTTAAAATTGTATGACAGATAAAATATTAACCATAAGAAGTGGTATACTTAATTACAAAACATATAGATTTAATTAATTAATGAAAATACAGAGTAGATGCAAAATCACTAATCGCATACATCCAACAAGCTTACATATATTAAATGTAATAGTATGTAGCAGGCCTGCATACATACAAACTGCGACATTGCATCTAAATGTTTGTCATAAAAAGAGAAGTTTACAAAATACATACGTATAATAACATACCTGAATTTTATGTATATTTGCATATACATGTACTTATAATATACCTGGATTTGATGTATAGCTGCATTTATACTTTAACATACATGTTTATATAAACTAAAACGATAAAAACGCAAAGTTTATATTCCTAATATTAATATGCTACGATATTTATATATGTAATTGTTTACATACTGATAAACATATAGATATACACGATAGAAAGCCCGAATTATATGCTTAGTTGTTTATATAAGTATAACACATGTAGTTGTTTATATATTAGTAAGCATATAAAAATTCAACAGTAGAATAATGATGCTTAGTGGTTTCCATACTTATAAACATGCGAAATTGTTTACATATTTGTAAACATGCATATAAACATACGAAATTGTTTACATATTTGTAAACATGCATGATAAAACCTTAGTTATACATATAAGTAAAACTTTTTACTCACCAACCGGAAGGAAACTTACGAATGATATTGGAAGCTATAAATCATGCAAATTGAAGATGGCGAATGAATAGATTAGTTACGTGGCAGCCGCTGTGAAGACGCTCATACAACGTAATTTGTGACGTAATTTGTGACATTGTGACGTTTCATCCACTGAAACCGCTCATACAACGTAATTTGTGTTATTGTGACGTTTCACCCGCTGAAACCACGGTACGATGGCCTATTATATCAATAATAAGCAAAACAGAAGGTTAAGTTAATGAATGCATTGAATATTGAATAAGCATAACTTATCAATGGAATTATAAGGACATGTAAATAATTAAGATTTTAATAGTAAAGTAATTTAACATAATGATATTTAGATTGGAAGAAAAAAAAAATTTTTAATGGAGTTATAAGGACATGTAAATAATTAAGATTTTAATAGTAAAGTAATTTAACATAATGATATTTAGATTGGAAAAAAAATTTATTTATATTTAATTTAATAATAATTTTAAGATGTAAATTATATGTATAAATAACAGTAACTCAACTCGTTTAAAAGTACTGTCAAGAGTGTAGAGTAACTGTCGCCATTCGATGGACCACCTTGGAAGTAATGCTTTGTTTGTTTGATATTCGTAGGATTGGTTAACTATATATCGTTAACCGATTGGTGACTGTATTATCTGCCATAATACTATCCATCTCATTGCGATCCAGCCTCACCCTCCAACACCTCCCAAATGCACCAACATAGTGAAGTTGAAGTGTGTTGTAGTAACATACATATGCTCCGTATGGGACGTATGGGTTGTCCCATGGTTTTAAAAATAAATAAATATAAATAAATAAGGACCATCGTGTACCAACACGTCTGATGACTGCGGTACTGTCTTTTGATGGCCGGACACATACATGTGGTCGTATGTCATAAATCATAATGAAATAAAGAAGTAACTTATATTTTACAAAACTAAATAAAAAGTAAGAAATTAATTATATTTTTTATTTATATAATAAATTTAATAATAACTTTTATTTAATTTATTCAATAAATTAGAATTTAAAAAAAAAAAAAAAATTTAAGTAAATTAAAATTAAATAATTAAAATATTTTTTATTTATAATAAATTATATTTTTTATTTATATATTTAATTTATTCAATAAGTAAATTAAAATTTAAAATTTTTGTATAAGTAAATATAAAATTAAATATTGAAAATATATTTTTTAATTTATTTGGATTCTAATAGAAGGTAATAATTAGTAATCGCACGAGTCTCCGTCCTTCGCCCAAATAAATCAAGATACGCCGAAATAAATATACCAGAATTATTACATAATTAGTAATATTAGTAACAGGTAATAGTAATAGGAATGTAGGTATGTATATACATGTGAAATAACTAAAATATATACAGAAAAGAATTAGGGTAGGGTCGCCAAAGAAAATTTTGATAATAGAGTGCTACTAGTTATTAGTTATTAATTATAAATTTTGCCATACAACAATTTTGAGATCGTCATTAGGCAAGAATTTTGAGGTCGTCATCAGGTGCTACACCTCATACCCTGTACCATGTTTCTGTAGCTAGATCCAGCTTATAGCACGACATGGCTCCATAATTCTTATTCGATAGTATGTATTATGTGTATAAAACTGAAGATGCATAATGTAATAATTGGTGAGTTAGTAATGTTAAAATTGTATGACAGATAAAATATTAACCATAAGAAGTGGTATACTTAATTACAAAACATATAGATTTAATTAATTAATGAAAATACAGAGTAGATGCAAAATCACTAATCGCATACATCCAACAAGCTTACATATATTAAATGTAATAGTATGTAGCAGGCCTGCATACATACAAACTGCGACATTGCATCTAAATGTTTGTCATAAAAAGAGAAGTTTACAAAATACATACGTATAATAACATACCTGAATTTTATGTATATTTGCATATACATGTACTTATAATATACCTGGATTTGATGTATAGCTGCATTTATACTTTAACATACATGTTTATATAAACTAAAACGATAAAAACGCAAAGTTTATATTCCTAATATTAATATGCTACGATATTTATATATGTAATTGTTTACATACTGATAAACATATAGATATACACGATAGAAAGCCCGAATTATATGCTTAGTTGTTTATATAAGTATAACACATGTAGTTGTTTATATATTAGTAAGCATATAAAAATTCAACAGTAGAATAATGATGCTTAGTGGTTTCCATACTTATAAACATGCGAAATTGTTTACATATTTGTAAACATGCATATAAACATACGAAATTGTTTACATATTTGTAAACATGCATGATAAAACCTTAGTTATACATATAAGTAAAACTTTTTACTCACCAACCGGAAGGAAACTTACGAATGATATTGGAAGCTATAAATCATGCAAATTGAAGATGGCGAATGAATAGATTAGTTACGTGGCAGCCGCTGTGAAGACGCTCATACAACGTAATTTGTGACGTAATTTGTGACATTGTGACGTTTCATCCACTGAAACCACTCATACAACGTAATTTGTGTTATTGTGACGTTTCACCCGCTGAAACCACGGTACGATGGCCTATTATATCAATAATAAGCAAAACAGAAGGTTAAGTTAATGAATGCATTGAATATTGAATAAGCATAACTTATCAATGGAATTATAAGGACATGTAAATAATTAAGATTTTAATAGTAAAGTAATTTAACATAATGATATTTAGATTGGAAGAAAAAAAAAATTTTTAATGGAGTTATAAGGACATGTAAATAATTAAGATTTTAATAGTAAAGTAATTTAACATAATGATATTTAGATTGGAAAAAAAATTTATTTATATTTAATTTAATAATAATTTTAAGATGTAAATTATATGTATAAATAACAGTAACTCAACTCGTTTAAAAGTACTGTCAAGAGTGTAGAGTAACTGTCGCCATTCGATGGACCACCTTGGAAGTAATGCTTTGTTTGTTTGATATTCGTAGGATTGGTTAACTATATATCGTTAACCGATTGGTGACTGTATTATCTGCCATAATACTATCCATCTCATTGCGATCCAGCCTCACCCTCCAACACCTCCCAAATGCACCAACATAGTGAAGTTGAAGTGTGTTGTAGTAACATACATATGCTCCGTATGGGACGTATGGGTTGTCCCATGGTTTTAAAAATAAATAAATATAAATAAATAAGGACCATCGTGTACCAACACGTCTGATGACTGCGGTACTGTCTTTTGATGGCCGGACACATACATGTGGTCGTATGTCATAAATCATAATGAAATAAAGAAGTAACTTATATTTTACAAAACTAAATAAAAAGTAAGAAATTAATTATATTTTTTATTTATATAATAAATTTAATAATAACTTTTATTTAATTTATTCAATAAATTAGAATTTAAAAAAAAAAAAAAAATTTAAGTAAATTAAAATTAAATAATTAAAATATTTTTTATTTATAATAAATTATATTTTTTATTTATATATTTAATTTATTCAATAAGTAAATTAAAATTTAAAATTTTTGTATAAGTAAATATAAAATTAAATATTGAAAATATATTTTTTAATTTATTTGGATTCTAATAGAAGGTAATAATTAGTAATCGCACGAGTCTCCGTCCTTCGCCCAAATAAATCAAGATACGCCGAAATAAATATACCAGAATTATTACATAATTAGTAATATTAGTAACAGGTAATAGTAATAGGAATGTAGGTATGTATATACATGTGAAATAACTAAAATATATACAGAAAAGAATTAGGGTAGGGTCGCCAAAGAAAATTTTGATAATAGAGTGCTACTAGTTATTAGTTATTAATTATAAATTTTGCCATACAACAATTTTGAGATCGTCATTAGGCAAGAATTTTGAGGTCGTCATCAGGTGCTACACCTCATACCCTGTACCATGTTTCTGTAGCTAGATCCAGCTTATAGCACGACATGGCTCCATAATTCTTATTCGATAGTATGTATTATGTGTATAAAACTGAAGATGCATAATGTAATAATTGGTGAGTTAGTAATGTTAAAATTGTATGACAGATAAAATATTAACCATAAGAAGTGGTATACTTAATTACAAAACATATAGATTTAATTAATTAATGAAAATACAGAGTAGATGCAAAATCACTAATCGCATACATCCAACAAGCTTACATATATTAAATGTAATAGTATGTAGCAGGCCTGCATACATACAAACTGCGACATTGCATCTAAATGTTTGTCATAAAAAGAGAAGTTTACAAAATACATACGTATAATAACATACCTGAATTTTATGTATATTTGCATATACATGTACTTATAATATACCTGGATTTGATGTATAGCTGCATTTATACTTTAACATACATGTTTATATAAACTAAAACGATAAAAACGCAAAGTTTATATTCCTAATATTAATATGCTACGATATTTATATATGTAATTGTTTACATACTGATAAACATATAGATATACACGATAGAAAGCCCGAATTATATGCTTAGTTGTTTATATAAGTATAACACATGTAGTTGTTTATATATTAGTAAGCATATAAAAATTCAACAGTAGAATAATGATGCTTAGTGGTTTCCATACTTATAAACATGCGAAATTGTTTACATATTTGTAAACATGCATATAAACATACGAAATTGTTTACATATTTGTAAACATGCATGATAAAACCTTAGTTATACATATAAGTAAAACTTTTTACTCACCAACCGGAAGGAAACTTACGAATGATATTGGAAGCTATAAATCATGCAAATTGAAGATGGCGAATGAATAGATTAGTTACGTGGCAGCCGCTGTGAAGACGCTCATACAACGTAATTTGTGACGTAATTTGTGACATTGTGACGTTTCATCCACTGAAACCGCTCATACAACGTAATTTGTGTTATTGTGACGTTTCACCCGCTGAAACCACGGTACGATGGCCTATTATATCAATAATAAGCAAAACAGAAGGTTAAGTTAATGAATGCATTGAATATTGAATAAGCATAACTTATCAATGGAATTATAAGGACATGTAAATAATTAAGATTTTAATAGTAAAGTAATTTAACATAATGATATTTAGATTGGAAGAAAAAAAAAATTTTTAATGGAGTTATAAGGACATGTAAATAATTAAGATTTTAATAGTAAAGTAATTTAACATAATGATATTTAGATTGGAAAAAAAAATTATTTATATTTAATTTAATAATAATTTTAAGATGTAAATTATATGTATAAATAACAGTAACTCAACTCGTTTAAAAGTACTGTCAAGAGTGTAGAGTAACTGTCGCCATTCGATGGACCACCTTGGAAGTAATGCTTTGTTTGTTTGATATTCGTAGGATTGGTTAACTATATATCGTTAACCGATTGGTGACTGTATTATCTGCCATAATACTATCCATCTCATTGCGATCCAGCCTCACCCTCCAACACCTCCCAAATGCACCAACATAGTGAAGTTGAAGTGTGTTGTAGTAACATACATATGCTCCGTATGGGACGTATGGGTTGTCCCATGGTTTTAAAAATAAATAAATATAAATAAATAAGGACCATCGTGTACCAACACGTCTGATGACTGCGGTACTGTCTTTTGATGGCCGGACACATACATGTGGTCGTATGTCATAAATCATAATGAAATAAAGAAGTAACTTATATTTTACAAAACTAAATAAAAAGTAAGAAATTAATTATATTTTTTATTTATATAATAAATTTAATAATAACTTTTATTTAATTTATTCAATAAATTAGAATTTAAAAAAAAAAAAAAAAAATTTAAGTAAATTAAAATTAAATAATTAAAATATTTTTTATTTATAATAAATTATATTTTTTATTTATATATTTAATTTATTCAATAAGTAAATTAAAATTTAAAATTTTTGTATAAGTAAATATAAAATTAAATATTGAAAATATATTTTTTAATTTATTTGGATTCTAATAGAAGGTAATAATTAGTAATCGCACGAGTCTCCGTCCTTCGCCCAAATAAATCAAGATACGCCGAAATAAATATACCAGAATTATTACATAATTAGTAATATTAGTAACAGGTAATAGTAATAGGAATGTAGGTATGTATATACATGTGAAATAACTAAAATATATACAGAAAAGAATTAGGGTAGGGTCGCCAAAGAAAATTTTGATAATAGAGTGCTACTAGTTATTAGTTATTAATTATAAATTTTGCCATACAACAATTTTGAGATCGTCATTAGGCAAGAATTTTGAGGTCGTCATCAGGTGCTACACCTCATACCCTGTACCATGTTTCTGTAGCTAGATCCAGCTTATAGCACGACATGGCTCCATAATTCTTATTCGATAGTATGTATTATGTGTATAAAACTGAAGATGCATAATGTAATAATTGGTGAGTTAGTAATGTTAAAATTGTATGACAGATAAAATATTAACCATAAGAAGTGGTATACTTAATTACAAAACATATAGATTTAATTAATTAATGAAAATACAGAGTAGATGCAAAATCACTAATCGCATACATCCAACAAGCTTACATATATTAAATGTAATAGTATGTAGCAGGCCTGCATACATACAAACTGCGACATTGCATCTAAATGTTTGTCATAAAAAGAGAAGTTTACAAAATACATACGTATAATAACATACCTGAATTTTATGTATATTTGCATATACATGTACTTATAATATACCTGGATTTGATGTATAGCTGCATTTATACTTTAACATACATGTTTATATAAACTAAAACGATAAAAACGCAAAGTTTATATTCCTAATATTAATATGCTACGATATTTATATATGTAATTGTTTACATACTGATAAACATATAGATATACACGATAGAAAGCCCGAATTATATGCTTAGTTGTTTATATAAGTATAACACATGTAGTTGTTTATATATTAGTAAGCATATAAAAATTCAACAGTAGAATAATGATGCTTAGTGGTTTCCATACTTATAAACATGCGAAATTGTTTACATATTTGTAAACATGCATATAAACATACGAAATTGTTTACATATTTGTAAACATGCATGATAAAACCTTAGTTATACATATAAGTAAAACTTTTTACTCACCAACCGGAAGGAAACTTACGAATGATATTGGAAGCTATAAATCATGCAAATTGAAGATGGCGAATGAATAGATTAGTTACGTGGCAGCCGCTGTGAAGACGCTCATACAACGTAATTTGTGACGTAATTTGTGACATTGTGACGTTTCATCCACTGAAACCGCTCATACAACGTAATTTGTGTTATTGTGACGTTTCACCCGCTGAAACCACGGTACGATGGCCTATTATATCAATAATAAGCAAAACAGAAGGTTAAGTTAATGAATGCATTGAATATTGAATAAGCATAACTTATCAATGGAATTATAAGGACATGTAAATAATTAAGATTTTAATAGTAAAGTAATTTAACATAATGATATTTAGATTGGAAGAAAAAAAAAATTTTTAATGGAGTTATAAGGACATGTAAATAATTAAGATTTTAATAGTAAAGTAATTTAACATAATGATATTTAGATTGGAAAAAAAATTTATTTATATTTAATTTAATAATAATTTTAAGATGTAAATTATATGTATAAATAACAGTAACTCAACTCGTTTAAAAGTACTGTCAAGAGTGTAGAGTAACTGTCGCCATTCGATGGACCACCTTGGAAGTAATGCTTTGTTTGTTTGATATTCGTAGGATTGGTTAACTATATATCGTTAACCGATTGGTGACTGTATTATCTGCCATAATACTATCCATCTCATTGCGATCCAGCCTCACCCTCCAACACCTCCCAAATGCACCAACATAGTGAAGTTGAAGTGTGTTGTAGTAACATACATATGCTCCGTATGGGACGTATGGGTTGTCCCATGGTTTTAAAAATAAATAAATATAAATAAATAAGGACCATCGTGTACCAACACGTCTGATGACTGCGGTACTGTCTTTTGATGGCCGGACACATACATGTGGTCGTATGTCATAAATCATAATGAAATAAAGAAGTAACTTATATTTTACAAAACTAAATAAAAAGTAAGAAATTAATTATATTTTTTATTTATATAATAAATTTAATAATAACTTTTATTTAATTTATTCAATAAATTAGAATTTAAAAAAAAAAAAAAAAAATTTAAGTAAATTAAAATTAAATAATTAAAATATTTTTTATTTATAATAAATTATATTTTTTATTTATATATTTAATTTATTCAATAAGTAAATTAAAATTTAAAATTTTTGTATAAGTAAATATAAAATTAAATATTGAAAATATATTTTTTAATTTATTTGGATTCTAATAGAAGGTAATAATTAGTAATCGCACGAGTCTCCGTCCTTCGCCCAAATAAATCAAGATACGCCGAAATAAATATACCAGAATTATTACATAATTAGTAATATTAGTAACAGGTAATAGTAATAGGAATGTAGGTATGTATATACATGTGAAATAACTAAAATATATACAGAAAAGAATTAGGGTAGGGTCGCCAAAGAAAATTTTGATAATAGAGTGCTACTAGTTATTAGTTATTAATTATAAATTTTGCCATACAACAATTTTGAGATCGTCATTAGGCAAGAATTTTGAGGTCGTCATCAGGTGCTACACCTCATACCCTGTACCATGTTTCTGTAGCTAGATCCAGCTTATAGCACGACATGGCTCCATAATTCTTATTCGATAGTATGTATTATGTGTATAAAACTGAAGATGCATAATGTAATAATTGGTGAGTTAGTAATGTTAAAATTGTATGACAGATAAAATATTAACCATAAGAAGTGGTATACTTAATTACAAAACATATAGATTTAATTAATTAATGAAAATACAGAGTAGATGCAAAATCACTAATCGCATACATCCAACAAGCTTACATATATTAAATGTAATAGTATGTAGCAGGCCTGCATACATACAAACTGCGACATTGCATCTAAATGTTTGTCATAAAAAGAGAAGTTTACAAAATACATACGTATAATAACATACCTGAATTTTATGTATATTTGCATATACATGTACTTATAATATACCTGGATTTGATGTATAGCTGCATTTATACTTTAACATACATGTTTATATAAACTAAAACGATAAAAACGCAAAGTTTATATTCCTAATATTAATATGCTACGATATTTATATATGTAATTGTTTACATACTGATAAACATATAGATATACACGATAGAAAGCCCGAATTATATGCTTAGTTGTTTATATAAGTATAACACATGTAGTTGTTTATATATTAGTAAGCATATAAAAATTCAACAGTAGAATAATGATGCTTAGTGGTTTCCATACTTATAAACATGCGAAATTGTTTACATATTTGTAAACATGCATATAAACATACGAAATTGTTTACATATTTGTAAACATGCATGATAAAACCTTAGTTATACATATAAGTAAAACTTTTTACTCACCAACCGGAAGGAAACTTACGAATGATATTGGAAGCTATAAATCATGCAAATTGAAGATGGCGAATGAATAGATTAGTTACGTGGCAGCCGCTGTGAAGACGCTCATACAACGTAATTTGTGACGTAATTTGTGACATTGTGACGTTTCATCCACTGAAACCGCTCATACAACGTAATTTGTGTTATTGTGACGTTTCACCCGCTGAAACCACGGTACGATGGCCTATTATATCAATAATAAGCAAAACAGAAGGTTAAGTTAATGAATGCATTGAATATTGAATAAGCATAACTTATCAATGGAATTATAAGGACATGTAAATAATTAAGATTTTAATAGTAAAGTAATTTAACATAATGATATTTAGATTGGAAGAAAAAAAAAATTTTTAATGGAGTTATAAGGACATGTAAATAATTAAGATTTTAATAGTAAAGTAATTTAACATAATGATATTTAGATTGGAAAAAAAATTTATTTATATTTAATTTAATAATAATTTTAAGATGTAAATTATATGTATAAATAACAGTAACTCAACTCGTTTAAAAGTACTGTCAAGAGTGTAGAGTAACTGTCGCCATTCGATGGACCACCTTGGAAGTAATGCTTTGTTTGTTTGATATTCGTAGGATTGGTTAACTATATATCGTTAACCGATTGGTGACTGTATTATCTGCCATAATACTATCCATCTCATTGCGATCCAGCCTCACCCTCCAACACCTCCCAAATGCACCAACATAGTGAAGTTGAAGTGTGTTGTAGTAACATACATATGCTCCGTATGGGACGTATGGGTTGTCCCATGGTTTTAAAAATAAATAAATATAAATAAATAAGGACCATCGTGTACCAACACGTCTGATGACTGCGGTACTGTCTTTTGATGGCCGGACACATACATGTGGTCGTATGTCATAAATCATAATGAAATAAAGAAGTAACTTATATTTTACAAAACTAAATAAAAAGTAAGAAATTAATTATATTTTTTATTTATATAATAAATTTAATAATAACTTTTATTTAATTTATTCAATAAATTAGAATTTAAAAAAAAAAAAAATTTAAGTAAATTAAAATTAAATAATTAAAATATTTTTTATTTATAATAAATTATATTTTTTATTTATATATTTAATTTATTCAATAAGTAAATTAAAATTTAAAATTTTTGTATAAGTAAATATAAAATTAAATATTGAAAATATATTTTTTAATTTATTTGGATTCTAATAGAAGGTAATAATTAGTAATCGCACGAGTCTCCGTCCTTCGCCCAAATAAATCAAGATACGCCGAAATAAATATACCAGAATTATTACATAATTAGTAATATTAGTAACAGGTAATAGTAATAGGAATGTAGGTATGTATATACATGTGAAATAACTAAAATATATACAGAAAAGAATTAGGGTAGGGTCGCCAAAGAAAATTTTGATAATAGAGTGCTACTAGTTATTAGTTATTAATTATAAATTTTGCCATACAACAATTTTGAGATCGTCATTAGGCAAGAATTTTGAGGTCGTCATCAGGTGCTACACCTCATACCCTGTACCATGTTTCTGTAGCTAGATCCAGCTTATAGCACGACATGGCTCCATAATTCTTATTCGATAGTATGTATTATGTGTATAAAACTGAAGATGCATAATGTAATAATTGGTGAGTTAGTAATGTTAAAATTGTATGACAGATAAAATATTAACCATAAGAAGTGGTATACTTAATTACAAAACATATAGATTTAATTAATTAATGAAAATACAGAGTAGATGCAAAATCACTAATCGCATACATCCAACAAGCTTACATATATTAAATGTAATAGTATGTAGCAGGCCTGCATACATACAAACTGCGACATTGCATCTAAATGTTTGTCATAAAAAGAGAAGTTTACAAAATACATACGTATAATAACATACCTGAATTTTATGTATATTTGCATATACATGTACTTATAATATACCTGGATTTGATGTATAGCTGCATTTATACTTTAACATACATGTTTATATAAACTAAAACGATAAAAACGCAAAGTTTATATTCCTAATATTAATATGCTACGATATTTATATATGTAATTGTTTACATACTGATAAACATATAGATATACACGATAGAAAGCCCGAATTATATGCTTAGTTGTTTATATAAGTATAACACATGTAGTTGTTTATATATTAGTAAGCATATAAAAATTCAACAGTAGAATAATGATGCTTAGTGGTTTCCATACTTATAAACATGCGAAATTGTTTACATATTTGTAAACATGCATATAAACATACGAAATTGTTTACATATTTGTAAACATGCATGATAAAACCTTAGTTATACATATAAGTAAAACTTTTTACTCACCAACCGGAAGGAAACTTACGAATGATATTGGAAGCTATAAATCATGCAAATTGAAGATGGCGAATGAATAGATTAGTTACGTGGCAGCCGCTGTGAAGACGCTCATACAACGTAATTTGTGACGTAATTTGTGACATTGTGACGTTTCATCCACTGAAACCGCTCATACAACGTAATTTGTGTTATTGTGACGTTTCACCCGCTGAAACCACGGTACGATGGCCTATTATATCAATAATAAGCAAAACAGAAGGTTAAGTTAATGAATGCATTGAATATTGAATAAGCATAACTTATCAATGGAATTATAAGGACATGTAAATAATTAAGATTTTAATAGTAAAGTAATTTAACATAATGATATTTAGATTGGAAGAAAAAAAAAATTTTTAATGGAGTTATAAGGACATGTAAATAATTAAGATTTTAATAGTAAAGTAATTTAACATAATGATATTTAGATTGGAAAAAAAATTTATTTATATTTAATTTAATAATAATTTTAAGATGTAAATTATATGTATAAATAACAGTAACTCAACTCGTTTAAAAGTACTGTCAAGAGTGTAGAGTAACTGTCGCCATTCGATGGACCACCTTGGAAGTAATGCTTTGTTTGTTTGATATTCGTAGGATTGGTTAACTATATATCGTTAACCGATTGGTGACTGTATTATCTGCCATAATACTATCCATCTCATTGCGATCCAGCCTCACCCTCCAACACCTCCCAAATGCACCAACATAGTGAAGTTGAAGTGTGTTGTAGTAACATACATATGCTCCGTATGGGACGTATGGGTTGTCCCATGGTTTTAAAAATAAATAAATATAAATAAATAAGGACCATCGTGTACCAACACGTCTGATGACTGCGGTACTGTCTTTTGATGGCCGGACACATACATGTGGTCGTATGTCATAAATCATAATGAAATAAAGAAGTAACTTATATTTTACAAAACTAAATAAAAAGTAAGAAATTAATTATATTTTTTATTTATATAATAAATTTAATAATAACTTTTATTTAATTTATTCAATAAATTAGAATTTAAAAAAAAAAAAATTTAAGTAAATTAAAATTAAATAATTAAAATATTTTTTATTTATAATAAATTATATTTTTTATTTATATATTTAATTTATTCAATAAGTAAATTAAAATTTAAAATTTTTGTATAAGTAAATATAAAATTAAATATTGAAAATATATTTTTTAATTTATTTGGATTCTAATAGAAGGTAATAATTAGTAATCGCACGAGTCTCCGTCCTTCGCCCAAATAAATCAAGATACGCCGAAATAAATATACCAGAATTATTACATAATTAGTAATATTAGTAACAGGTAATAGTAATAGGAATGTAGGTATGTATATACATGTGAAATAACTAAAATATATACAGAAAAGAATTAGGGTAGGGTCGCCAAAGAAAATTTTGATAATAGAGTGGTACTAGTTATTAGTTATTAATTATAAATTTTGCCATACAACAATTTTGAGATCGTCATTAGGCAAGAATTTTGAGGTCGTCATCAGGTGCTACACCTCATACCCTGTACCATGTTTCTGTAGCTAGATCCAGCTTATAGCACGACATGGCTCCATAATTCTTATTCGATAGTATGTATTATGTGTATAAAACTGAAGATGCATAATGTAATAATTGGTGAGTTAGTAATGTTAAAATTGTATGACAGATAAAATATTAACCATAAGAAGTGGTATACTTAATTACAAAACATATAGATTTAATTAATTAATGAAAATACAGAGTAGATGCAAAATCACTAATCGCATACATCCAACAAGCTTACATATATTAAATGTAATAGTATGTAGCAGGCCTGCATACATACAAACTGCGACATTGCATCTAAATGTTTGTCATAAAAAGAGAAGTTTACAAAATACATACGTATAATAACATACCTGAATTTTATGTATATTTGCATATACATGTACTTATAATATACCTGGATTTGATGTATAGCTGCATTTATACTTTAACATACATGTTTATATAAACTAAAACGATAAAAACGCAAAGTTTATATTCCTAATATTAATATGCTACGATATTTATATATGTAATTGTTTACATACTGATAAACATATAGATATACACGATAGAAAGCCCGAATTATATGCTTAGTTGTTTATATAAGTATAACACATGTAGTTGTTTATATATTAGTAAGCATATAAAAATTCAACAGTAGAATAATGATGCTTAGTGGTTTCCATACTTATAAACATGCGAAATTGTTTACATATTTGTAAACATGCATATAAACATACGAAATTGTTTACATATTTGTAAACATGCATGATAAAACCTTAGTTATACATATAAGTAAAACTTTTTACTCACCAACCGGAAGGAAACTTACGAATGATATTGGAAGCTATAAATCATGCAAATTGAAGATGGCGAATGAATAGATTAGTTACGTGGCAGCCGCTGTGAAGACGCTCATACAACGTAATTTGTGACGTAATTTGTGACATTGTGACGTTTCATCCACTGAAACCGCTCATACAACGTAATTTGTGTTATTGTGACGTTTCACCCGCTGAAACCACGGTACGATGGCCTATTATATCAATAATAAGCAAAACAGAAGGTTAAGTTAATGAATGCATTGAATATTGAATAAGCATAACTTATCAATGGAATTATAAGGACATGTAAATAATTAAGATTTTAATAGTAAAGTAATTTAACATAATGATATTTAGATTGGAAGAAAAAAAAATTTTTAATGGAGTTATAAGGACATGTAAATAATTAAGATTTTAATAGTAAAGTAATTTAACATAATGATATTTAGATTGGAAAAAAAATTTATTTATATTTAATTTAATAATAATTTTAAGATGTAAATTATATGTATAAATAACAGTAACTCAACTCGTTTAAAAGTACTGTCAAGAGTGTAGAGTAACTGTCGCCATTCGATGGACCACCTTGGAAGTAATGCTTTGTTTGTTTGATATTCGTAGGATTGGTTAACTATATATCGTTAACCGATTGGTGACTGTATTATCTGCCATAATACTATCCATCTCATTGCGATCCAGCCTCACCCTCCAACACCTCCCAAATGCACCAACATAGTGAAGTTGAAGTGTGTTGTAGTAACATACATATGCTCCGTATGGGACGTATGGGTTGTCCCATGGTTTTAAAAATAAATAAATATAAATAAATAAGGACCATCGTGTACCAACACGTCTGATGACTGCGGTACTGTCTTTTGATGGCCGGACACATACATGTGGTCGTATGTCATAAATCATAATGAAATAAAGAAGTAACTTATATTTTACAAAACTAAATAAAAAGTAAGAAATTAATTATATTTTTTATTTATATAATAAATTTAATAATAACTTTTATTTAATTTATTCAATAAATTAGAATTTAAAAAAAAAAAAAAAATTTAAGTAAATTAAAATTAAATAATTAAAATATTTTTTATTTATAATAAATTATATTTTTTATTTATATATTTAATTTATTCAATAAGTAAATTAAAATTTAAAATTTTTGTATAAGTAAATATAAAATTAAATATTGAAAATATATTTTTTAATTTATTTGGATTCTAATAGAAGGTAATAATTAGTAATCGCACGAGTCTCCGTCCTTCGCCCAAATAAATCAAGATACGCCGAAATAAATATACCAGAATTATTACATAATTAGTAATATTAGTAACAGGTAATAGTAATAGGAATGTAGGTATGTATATACATGTGAAATAACTAAAATATATACAGAAAAGAATTAGGGTAGGGTCGCCAAAGAAAATTTTGATAATAGAGTGCTACTAGTTATTAGTTATTAATTATAAATTTTGCCATACAACAATTTTGAGATCGTCATTAGGCAAGAATTTTGAGGTCGTCATCAGGTGCTACACCTCATACCCTGTACCATGTTTCTGTAGCTAGATCCAGCTTATAGCACGACATGGCTCCATAATTCTTATTCGATAGTATGTATTATGTGTATAAAACTGAAGATGCATAATGTAATAATTGGTGAGTTAGTAATGTTAAAATTGTATGACAGATAAAATATTAACCATAAGAAGTGGTATACTTAATTACAAAACATATAGATTTAATTAATTAATGAAAATACAGAGTAGATGCAAAATCACTAATCGCATACATCCAACAAGCTTACATATATTAAATGTAATAGTATGTAGCAGGCCTGCATACATACAAACTGCGACATTGCATCTAAATGTTTGTCATAAAAAGAGAAGTTTACAAAATACATACGTATAATAACATACCTGAATTTTATGTATATTTGCATATACATGTACTTATAATATACCTGGATTTGATGTATAGCTGCATTTATACTTTAACATACATGTTTATATAAACTAAAACGATAAAAACGCAAAGTTTATATTCCTAATATTAATATGCTACGATATTTATATATGTAATTGTTTACATACTGATAAACATATAGATATACACGATAGAAAGCCCGAATTATATGCTTAGTTGTTTATATAAGTATAACACATGTAGTTGTTTATATATTAGTAAGCATATAAAAATTCAACAGTAGAATAATGATGCTTAGTGGTTTCCATACTTATAAACATGCGAAATTGTTTACATATTTGTAAACATGCATATAAACATACGAAATTGTTTACATATTTGTAAACATGCATGATAAAACCTTAGTTATACATATAAGTAAAACTTTTTACTCACCAACCGGAAGGAAACTTACGAATGATATTGGAAGCTATAAATCATGCAAATTGAAGATGGCGAATGAATAGATTAGTTACGTGGCAGCCGCTGTGAAGACGCTCATACAACGTAATTTGTGACGTAATTTGTGACATTGTGACGTTTCATCCACTGAAACCGCTCATACAACGTAATTTGTGTTATTGTGACGTTTCACCCGCTGAAACCACGGTACGATGGCCTATTATATCAATAATAAGCAAAACAGAAGGTTAAGTTAATGAATGCATTGAATATTGAATAAGCATAACTTATCAATGGAATTATAAGGACATGTAAATAATTAAGATTTTAATAGTAAAGTAATTTAACATAATGATATTTAGATTGGAAGAAAAAAAAAATTTTTAATGGAGTTATAAGGACATGTAAATAATTAAGATTTTAATAGTAAAGTAATTTAACATAATGATATTTAGATTGGAAAAAAAATTTATTTATATTTAATTTAATAATAATTTTAAGATGTAAATTATATGTATAAATAACAGTAACTCAACTCGTTTAAAAGTACTGTCAAGAGTGTAGAGTAACTGTCGCCATTCGATGGACCACCTTGGAAGTAATGCTTTGTTTGTTTGATATTCGTAGGATTGGTTAACTATATATCGTTAACCGATTGGTGACTGTATTATCTGCCATAATACTATCCATCTCATTGCGATCCAGCCTCACCCTCCAACACCTCCCAAATGCACCAACATAGTGAAGTTGAAGTGTGTTGTAGTAACATACATATGCTCCGTATGGGACGTATGGGTTGTCCCATGGTTTTAAAAATAAATAAATATAAATAAATAAGGACCATCGTGTACCAACACGTCTGATGACTGCGGTACTGTCTTTTGATGGCCGGACACATACATGTGGTCGTATGTCATAAATCATAATGAAATAAAGAAGTAACTTATATTTTACAAAACTAAATAAAAAGTAAGAAATTAATTATATTTTTTATTTATATAATAAATTTAATAATAACTTTTATTTAATTTATTCAATAAATTAGAATTTAAAAAAAAAAAAAAAAATTTAAGTAAATTAAAATTAAATAATTAAAATATTTTTTATTTATAATAAATTATATTTTTTATTTATATATTTAATTTATTCAATAAGTAAATTAAAATTTAAAATTTTTGTATAAGTAAATATAAAATTAAATATTGAAAATATATTTTTTAATTTATTTGGATTCTAATAGAAGGTAATAATTAGTAATCGCACGAGTCTCCGTCCTTCGCCCAAATAAATCAAGATACGCCGAAATAAATATACCAGAATTATTACATAATTAGTAAAATTCTTCTCGAAAATTGTCTCTCCGTGCATCCTGTGAAACGTTACATTGTTAAAAATTACAGAAACCCAGAAATAAACTATTATAAACTAATACTTTATTAGATTCTTCTGTGGATGGAGTAATCTTGGAACAAAATGCAGTGTTATGTCGATTCAGATTTTTTAAATTTATAGAAATATTTCTGCCGGTGAATGTATGTTGTTTTTCCTTGTTTGTAGTTCTCTTTTTATCAAAATCATTATTCTTTTTATGATATCGGGAAAGTAATGGGATATGGTTTTGAGTTCTTATGCAACAGTGGATCTTGCGCGGTTGATAAGGGCACTGTCATCTTGGAAAATATATATCTTGAGGAAAATGCTGTGCAACAATTGGTCATTAATGATCTTTCAAAATATCCTGATACTTATTAACAATGGTATTTCCGTCCACCAGTGCAATAGTACCAGGACCGAACCAGATGCACCCTCATGTCATGACTTCAAACTTGGACCATTTTGGGGGGTAATGAGATCGGGTCGTCAACCTTCACCTGCTTTTCTCCACTCGTGTACTCGTTCATCGTGGCCAATCATTATGCAAGGTGAAGATAACGAACAGTGATCAATCTCATAACTCCTACAAGCAATACAAAATAGATAGTTGGGCAAACACGGACCCCTGGGCACACCAGAGGTGGGATCAGGTGCCTAGGAGGAGTAAGAATCCCCTGTTGACCGGTCACACCCGCTGTGAGCCCATATCCTGATCAGGTAAACGGAGTTATCCGCAGTCAAAATCAGTGTGCTAAGAACGGCTTAACAATCGGTATGAAACACGTCAGACAGCATTTGACCCGATGGGAGGTTGTATTGAAGAACTATATCGTTATAACGACCATAGAATTTGCGAAATGCTGACTTCAATCGAGACTGTTGAAATCCCTGTACCATCAACTTGTTTTTCAGTAGCTTACCCCGATTTAAAAACTGACTATACCCAGAACAAGCTCTTGCATATCGAATCAGTTGAGATATATAAACACCATATGTAGTTGATAATGCAATATTGCTACATAAATGTTGGAAGTTGACGATGGAGAAGCTGAAATCATCCCGTTTGTCATACAGTTGAGTTGTCAGTTTGCCGTTAATGTCTACTTTATCTTACTTTCATCGGAAAAATGTTATTATTCCCAGTTATTTTCAACGGACCATCTCCGGGTTTTTTTTCTCGACGCTATGAGAGTAGTTTCGTTCTATTTCTTTTATCGCCATTTTTCCACTTGTTTAAAACCATTTTCATGTAAATCATATTGTAAAGTCCTCTTGGCAACTGGATTGACAATATTTTCATTGAATGTCACTGTTATACCGGACAACATGTCTCTTCTATCAACCTTTACAAACATTTCTAATTTGTAATCATGAGGCGTCAGTTTTAGTTCTGCCACTTCTGCGAAGGTTTTCTAATACATCCCGTAATAAATATCATATTTACAGTACTATGGGATCTTTCTAACAATTTGCTAATTTCAGTTATAGAATTTCCACTCTCAAAAATATCTAAAGCAATTCTTTTTATTTCTTCTCGACTTAACTCTTTCCCTTCTGTTCATCGTTTGTTTTGGTATTCTATCATATGTAAACATACATCACACTGTTATTCAAATTACGTCATAATTGGCAAGTGGCCAACTATCATACTGAGTGAAAAATGCACATGCATCAATTTAACTAAGTGAAATTCATAATAAAAGTATGAAGTGACAATATAAAAGTTAACGTGACGCCATTTCAACTCTGTACTGTCAACCACAATTCAAAGTAAATATACATATCTCTATGAAACAGTTAAAAATTGGGAGGTTAAAATTTTACAAATACAATTTTGTAAATTTATGATTGGATCAGGAAAGGAAAGTACGAATATTACAATTTTATCAGACCTGGGTAGACTACCAATCTTTTGTCGTTATGTTCTTATTGCATTTTTTTTTTCTTATTGCCACATACTTACAAATATGCCAGAATTTTTTTTTCTTATACAGTGCATACAACAAAAGTCTGATTTTTGGACAGGTGGAAAGTGAATAATTGGTTTGCAATTGTAATATAATTGTGTAACAAATTGGGCATATTATGATTTAATGGTAAATCAATGAAACTATAACTTTAAAAAAGTATTTGTAGAAATATATTAGAGAGAATATTTTATAATACTGGTTTACGAAAAGATACGAAGATGCATGGCAGGTAAATTGACAACATATTTTCACGTTTTTAAAAAAATGCGATATTGAAAAATGTCTGGTTTTAAAGGGTTTACAACAACGAAAAATTTGAATGTAAACTAAGAATAATTGCTCATTATCACATAATTGAAAGTTGGAGCTGTGAAAAAACTTTAAAGCGATGGCAAGAAAGTTATATTTGAGAGAAACAACCACAATTTGACATTAATGTGTGATGTGGATTGTGTGGAAGATGAAATACACGAACTTATTGATTGTCGTTTATACAAAAGTGATAGGCAGACCCTTTTTCCTGATCATGCTAAAAAAATGTTTTTTTTTAATCTATCTGTTAAAGAAAAGATATTTAGGCTATGTTAAATGAAAATAACATGTTGTTAAACAAACTAGGTCAAATTTAATCAAAATCCTCAAAATTAGAAATGATAAACAGTGTAAGATGTAAACTGTATAAATATGGTACAATATCAAAAATATATATCATATATTGCCATATATTGTAGACTGAGATTATATCTTTAAATGATTTACTTAATCAACTTTGTTTTCTTTTTTTTTTTTTTTTTTTTTTTTTTTTTTTTTTTTTTTGGTCGTTTTTATACTTTGTATGCACTACAAAGCTCATAATCCAATGTATGAATGAATTGTATAAATTTGAATACCAATACATGTGATAAAATTTATACGTTGATGCCGTTTTTATACCCTAATTTCTAAATCTATTGTAGGCTGCCTTGTTCCGGGTTAGTATCTAGCACGTGTTTATACGACGGGTTCCGTTACTTCCGTGCCTGGGTCTACTGTAACAGTTGTGGTTTCAAGTTAGTCAAGCTGAAGTTGCCCCAGTGCTGTTCCTGTAAAGAATTCCAAACTTGTCCCGATCGCTAGAATTAATTTTGATCAAAGTGTCAATAAATTCTTGGAAACCGGAATCTGTATTTTAATGATTACCAATGACAAAGTGGTTATCACTAATCCGGTTTACATGGACAAAACACATACATATGCACTTGTGTGTTTTGTTGTTAAAAAGTGTATTTACTAGCTTCCTGAATGTTTGTCTAAATGACTGTAAAATAATGTTGTTTTCACTTCTTTTAATTTTTCACATGTAAAATAAAGTCCTTGTCCTGGACAAAAACACGGGTTGTACCAAAAATCAAAATGTTCTCGATAATCACATCACAGGATTTTACATACTTATGCTTTTATGCTACCGTTCCTCACGATAAATCAGATATTACTTATTGACATCATATTTAGCTGTTATATTAAATATGAAACTTAGAAATATTCATATTTTATGTCATGTAATTCAAAATTACTTTGTTAAACACCACTTTAGTTCTACGCACAAGCACTCTGAAGTTGGTATTGAAAACATGCTTTGATTCCTCACTTATTATATATTTGGTCGTTGGTGATCATATCGCCCAACAATCTGTTGAAATTTCCATTGCAGCGAAATGTGCTAGATGTTAACAGCAAACTAGCAAATCAACTTTGTCAAACCAACGAACGACTTAAGATTTTCCATCGCCAACTTCCCATATTTATGTAGTGATATTCTATTACCAATACATATGGTGTATATGTATCCCAACCGATCGGATACGCAAGAACATTCTGGGTTTTATCAATTTTGAAATCAGGGCAGCTACTGAGAGGTTTGCTGAAGTTACAAGGATTTAGATGGGCTTGTTTAAAGGCATGGTTTTGCCAATGTTCTCAAGCGAACATGCGATGGTGAAAGAGCACTAATGCGAAGTTGCAAAGGCGAGGAGACGAAAATGTGGCAAGGGTGCAAAGGCGAAGAGGTGGTATTAGTAGCCTTTGATCTCTTTGCTTATCGACCACTCTCGCTGCGTAGCTCTTGTACTTTCGCCCGTCGCATCTTTATCTCTACACACAAAAGACCGAATGGCTTGAAAAACATTAATAAAGTCATTCCATAACGCCATCCATATAGAGCTGTTTTTCAATGAATCTTTCATTTACACACCGGCTGCAGTGGGTCAACAATTGAATACATTAGTAGTTTGCTTTAATGACCAGGACGATATGGGTGCGAGTCATGCTTGTACCTTCGCCATATCGAATCAAAGATGTGTACATAACCATTCCTTCATCAAGCACTCACCATTTTAAAGCATAAAATAATGTGACAAACACCATTAACACATTGATATATCATGAGAATACTCATTTTTATCTCAATCACTATTTAAACATATTACTTACAGAATGTCCGCAGAAATTCGCTATATCAGAGTTTTACTGTACTTACTGGTTGTGGCTGGTTAATGTGAGAATATAAAGACTTATTACACGATAGTTACTCTGTAAGCTAAAATAGTGAAAATAATGAATTATAACAAAATCGCTACCTGAACTTCATACTGGCCATAAAAAACACCAACAGTCAATTTAGGAGGAATACGACATTGTCATAGTGGATGACTTCCTTTGAAACATGAATAGAAATAAGAGCATTATCAGTACTTGTATACTCCTTTACAAACCAATTACCTAGCTGGGTACAGTAGTATATTAAGGTGTTGATTACTAATCTGTAGATAGTGGGTTCGAGTCTTACGTTGTTTTAAATTTTTTAGATTACCTTTCGCTAAAACTGTAATCCTAACTGAATAAGATACATTTGAAACTTTTTAATTTCAAAATAATAATGTATATATCCCATGAAGGTGAAGATAACGATCGGTAACCAATCTTAAAACTCTTATAAACAATACAAAATAGAGAGTTGGGTAAACATATATCCCTAGAAATACCAGAGGTTCGATCATGTGCCTAGGAGGAGTAAGCATCCCCCGAAGTCCGGTCACATCCGCCATGAGTTCTACATCTCCTATAACTTGATCAGGTATGTAACCCCTCCTTAAATGGGAAGGCTATCCAAACATTTTTTGCATGATAAATGATAGGATTAATTATGTGATAAATATTTGTTATACTATTCTGTTGATATACGGTCTGGATTAGCTTCAGTACTGATTTGAAAACGTTAAAATTCAAATTCCCGCTATCTATAGATGCTGCCTTGATGTGGAACTCTTTTGTATTGAAGATCACAAAAATCAATAATGTTGACGTTACACCGTCTTTTCCAGTTTTGATTATATTCTTAGATTATCAAAGTTGTGCTTGTGGTTTTACAAATAAATAGGTTGATGTCTTCCTGGCAAGCTGTTAATTGATCTAATGCGAAAGGGAGATGTGAGAAAAGGTGTGTGTTTTTTTTTCGATATTCTTGACCCAACCAAGTCATTGGTAAAGATAAGACTGTGTAAACTGTGGGTCCATCGTTTGCGTAGGTAATGACAAGTTGAGGTTAGAGACATTTGTATGAAAGGCGAAGATAACGAACATTCATCAATCCCATAACTCCTATAAGCAATACAAAATAGATAGTCGGGCAAACACAGACCCCTGAGCATACCAGAAGTGGGATCAAGTGCCTAGAAGGAGTAAGTATCCCCTGTCGACCGGTCACACCCACCGTGAGCCCTATATCCTGATCAGGTAAACGGGATTATTCGAAGTCAAAATCAGTGTGCCAAGAATGAAAAAACGTGTACCGTTTGCCTGGTCTGCGACTCGATTGAACATCTTCTTTTCCTAAGTTCTTCTTACGAAAGAATGGGCTCAAATATATAGGTTCCAAACTTAACTGCTCGTGACCTGTCATATTTACAGTGCGGCAGATGAAATAAACCGGAACCGAGGGTGTAACGTCATAAATTAAACTTCAATGGACGCTCTCTTGGCGGCGGGTAATTCAAAATATATGACAGATTAAGATTTATTTAATCGTTAAGCAGGGAGTTTTGTTGTTAAAGACTGTCATTTACGATATCAATAAGTAATTCGTTATTCATAAAAGCAACAATGTTGTTAGGGTTGTCTTTCCTTTTAAAATACATGGATTTATCTTGGATGAATGTATTAATTTGTCATACTTAAAAGGGACGTTAGTGCTACTAGTATCCACTCAGCAACATGGTGCAATGTGCATTGAATGTTAATGAATAAATGCAGATCGAATATATCATCTTAAAAGTAAGTTTAACTTCTACATATATTCCAAATTTAATGCAAAACTTTAAAATCCTATTTTGAACACACTTTAGTTCCAAACTAGGACCTAGCCTGACATCTAGAATTTAAAAATGGACAAGCGGGAATTCTTAGGTAAAACTTAGATAAACCTCTTTCATTTATAGATATTGTCTTCAATGAGAAGCAAGGAAATGAACAGGGGTGATAATGATGTGAGTGAACTTCTGTATTGACTTAAACCATCTGTAACTTTATGAATATTAAAGCTAGCTCCGAATCTGAAAAATGTATTTTGTTGTAAACATGTATACAAAGGATCTGCTACATGTATTAAGATAGTTTTGTGTGTATCATTGATAAAATGAAGACTAATTTTAAGATTTTTACTTCAGTCTATTGGATGGCAGGCACATTTCAGTGACTATTTAGTCACCTTTTAGTTATAATTCAATGTATCCATTCCGTCACATTTCAGTGACATTTCAATCACATTTTACTAACCTTTCAATAACCTTTCAGTGCCCCTTCACTCACCTTTCAGTCACATTGAGTGATCATTCACTCGCCTTTTAGCTACCAGTTAACAACCTTTCAGTTTCCACTCATTCATATTTCAGTGACCATTCAATTACCTTTTCATTATCATTCAGTTCCATTTAGCGACATTTCAGTTACCGTTCAATGATCATTCAGTCTTATTTTAATTATCTTTCAGTCAATTAGAATTTCAATAAGAATTTAACAATTTCATTTACTTCATTTTATATACAAGACTATCCAGTAACCTGTCTGATAAAAGTTTTGCGTTCTAGTTAAAATTGGTTGTAGATGTTTTATGGTTTGAGATTTAATCCCTGTAATGATTTGCCTCCTTGTATTTAACATTTCACTGATTAATCAACATATTTAAACTGTTGTTTTAAATTTTGTAATTGCTTATGCTACCATTTTCATCAGATGTAACGTAATTCATGTACGTTGCTTCAGCTGCATAACAAGAAGATCGCCGATTTATGTTTTCTCCTACCTCCATTTTCTTTGTAATATGTAACTGCAATTATGAAAAGTCTTAAGTGTAAAATTCATCAATTTAGTTTTGTACAGTCTCTCTCTCTCTCTCTCTCTCTCTCTCTCTCTCTCTCTCTCTCTCTCTCTCTCTCCTACTAAGTGAAGACGTCTTCACAATGTGTAGAAGAGAATAACATATATATTATTATAATACCAAATTAGTACTTTGTTAGGTATAGATTTTAGGGATACCTATAAAAGTTTATCTAATGCTCTCTTTCAAATAACTTTAAAAAAAGGTTATTGAGAGAGAATATTAGTATTCCTCACGCCATTTGTTCTCAATAAGCTAACATTTTGTATCTACATCTTTCACATGATGTAGGTCACATTTATGAGGACGTAATTGGGATGACATTTCTTTGTCCTCATAGTGCACGTCTGTTCGTTGATTTAAATTTGTCCTCACTTTACACGTCCTCTCTCTCTCTCTCTCCCTCTCTTTCTCTCCCCCCCTCTCTCTCTTCCTCTCTCTCTCTCTCTCTCTCTCTCTCTCTCTCTCCTCTCTCTCTCTCTCTCTCTCTCTCTCTCTCTCACATGTACGAATTGTGTGGGAACTAAAGCAATCCACTAAGACTCAGTATCAAAGCCCTCTGATTCTAAGATTTTACTGGTCATTTGTCGAGGAAGACCGAAGGATTACATTGTTTATTATATGTTCCACGTGCCGTCGAGAAATTTTAACTCATATTGAGACATTTAAGGTCCGAGAACAATGTGAAGTACTACTTATTGTTATATAAAGAAAGTCCATACGTCATAATTTTATATCAAAATAAAAAAGGTGTTTATAAATTATATGACCTGATTAAGATATAGGGTTCACAGTGGGTGGGGCTGGTCGGCAGGGGATGCTTACTCCTCCTAGGCACCTTATCCAACCTCTGGTACATGTATACCCAGGGGTCCGTGTTTGCCCAACTCTCTATTCTGTATTGCGTATAGGAGTTATGAGATTGATCAATGTTCGCTATCTTCACCTTTCCTGTTTATCCCCAGCATAACTGCAGAATATGCTAATCATTTTCTTTAACTTACTGAGACAATTGCAACCATACCAAATATGTTCTGAACAGATAGAACTGACTGATATTGTTCCAGGAAATACAATTACGACTTAACATTTCCCAGACCTTCATTAATCTAATTAGCAAAAATTAAAGCCTTTATATTTAGTTTATGACTTACCACTATTCATTTAGTACTACACATCTGTTTTCTTCAACATCGAACAAGAATTTTCTTCGATATTATATACTACACCAAAATTGTGTGAGTATCTTGAAAAGTTAAGATAACGAACAGTGATGAACCTTATAATGCTCACAAAGAATACAAAACAAAGAGCTGAGCTAAGACGGACCCCTGGTGTCCAGGAGAAGTAAGCATCCCTTGTCGACCTGTCACATACGCCTTGAACTCTGTGTCTTGATAAAAAGAAGATGAATAATGAGATTTGACAATGTTATTTTTATCGGAAAATTAGGAAATGGCAATGTCATTTCCAATAGAATGCATAACATGGAATATTGATGTAGAACAATTACTGCCCCTCCCGTATTTCCTTTCTTTTAGAACGCTATTACCAATCTCATGTTGATAATGGTAAGATCTACTGAATTGATCAACTGTGGAAAATAATCATTATTTAGAGAATCAATATCTCACTTTTATACCCAGCAAACTAAAATACATCGCAAGCAAGTAAAGAACTGCATGTGATATTATATTTCTTCAGAATCACAATAAATTACATCACAATGATTACATGCATGTGTCAATAATGAATCAACTGATGCAAGGTGAAAATAACGAACAGTGATCAATCTCATAACTCCTATAAGCAAGACAAAATAGATAGTTGGGCAAACACGGACCCCTGGACACACCAGAGGTGGGATCAGGTGCCTAGAAGGAGTAAGCATCCCGTGTTGACCGGTCACACCCGCCGTGAGCCCTATATCTTGATCAGGTAAACGGAGTTATCCGCAGTCAAAATCAGTGTGCCAAGAACGGCTTAACAATCGGTATGAAACACGTCAGACAGCATTTGACCCGATGGGAGGTTGTATTGACGAACTAGATCGTTATAACGACCGTAGAATTTGCGAAATGCTGACTTCAATCGAGACAGTTGAAACCCCTGTACCATCAACTTGTTTGTCAGTAGCTTACCTCGATTTAAAAACTTACTATGCGCATAACAAGCTTTTGCATATCGAATCAGTTGAGATATATAAACACCATATGCAGGTGATAATGGAATATTGCTACATACATATAGAAAGTTAACGATGGAGAAGCTGAAATCATCTCGTTTGTCATACAGTTGAGTTGTCAGTTTGCCGTTAATGTCTACTTTCAATAAAATATCTAAGTATGAAGCAGAAATGGACGACTCTGTGGTGTCCTTTATTTCGAGCTCACATGGATATATCAAATCGACAGATGAATGAAAGCTAGTATTGTTAATAGACAAAACATCATCGATATATCTAAATGTCGAATTGAAGGCCACAGCGAGAGATTTTTTCTTCTCACGTAGAAGTTTTTGAATAAATCCTGCTTCATATGAATAAAGAAACAGGTAAACTAACAAAGGAGCACAATTCGTGCCCATGGGAATTCCAACAGACTGTTGGAAGACCTGATCACCAAAGACCACGAAGATGTTATCAATGAGGAACTCTAGCATATTTTTTATTTCAACTTCAGAATACCTGTGCGTGGAATCAGAGTGGTGTTTAACAAAGTAAGTTTTCGAATGACTGATCATTAGATATGAATATTTCCGTTTTCCGTTTTTGTTGAAGAAGCAACTGTATATGATGTCAAAAACTCTAGTCTTTAATTTATCGTGAGGAATGGTCATGTATAGTTTTGAAAAGTCATAGGTTTTAATGTTATTGATTTGGGACAAATTGTGCGATTTCAAGTTTCCTGAAAGTTCTTTAGAATTTTATAGAATCCACACTACTTCTGGCAAATGTAGTCGTACAATAAGTTTGAAGTTTCTCTCTCAGAGCTGTGTAATATTTTCGTGAGGAGAAAAGATAGGGGCTTGGTAGAGCACTTACTGGATCCAGCAATGTATCTTTGTAAGGGTTTTTGTGTAGTTTAGGTATCCAGTATAGGTACGGTAACTCATATTCATTCGACCCATTGACTGGGATATTAAATATGTCTAAAACTGAAGTATGGTTTTGAAGAATTTCATCTTTTGAAAGTGCAGTTGGAGTATAAGTATGATTACCAAAAGCGGAATTAATGCCAAGTTCGTTTAAAATACAGTTGTAATAATGAGCCTTACAAACAAAGACAATGTTGTTACTAGTTTTGTTAGCTGGAATCAAAACATATTCCTCATGTAACCTATTTAATTCTTATATCACTTCTGGTTTACTAAACACAGAAGGATAGATGGTACGTGCTTCTGTTTTCATGTGTCTAATGCGGGATTTTAATATATCTCTTATGCTTTTAACTCATTCTGACAATGTGTCAAGTTCTTCTTTTCCATATTTAGCCCATCGTCTGGCATAATCTTCGACAGAATTCATAATAGAGATGAAGTTCTGTCGCCAATTAAAAGACCGGGGTTCTTTGTATTTAGGACCTTTTAGAATAAGTGATTTGAGGTCCTCATTTTCAACTATTTCAACATCACCAGTAATGGCATGTCCAGCTGGACTACAGTTGAAAGAAGATGAAGAACAAGAACATGTTGGTGGATTACGTTTAACCCCTTCTCTACCATACCGGTCAATTTGACCGGTGGCGCGTAAAAACATGTAACTGAATGGTCACTGAATCTTGACTGAATGGTCACTGACACTTGCCTGAATGGTCACTGACACTGGCCTGAATGGTCACTGACACTTGACTGAATGGTCACTGATACTTGACTGAATAATCACAGACACAACTGAATGGTCACTGATACTTGACTGAATGGTCACAGACACTTGACTGAATGGTCACTGATACTTGACTAAATGACCACTTATACTTGGCTGAATGGTCACAGACACTTGACTGAATTGTCACTGATAGTTGACTGAATGGTCACTGACACTTGACTGAATATTCACTTAGATTTGACTGAATAGTCAGATATGTACATGTAACTGAATGGTCACTGAATCTTGACTGAATGGTCACTGACACTTGACTGAATGGTCACTGACACTTACCTGAATGGTCACTGACACTTGACTAAATGGTCACTGATTCTTGCCTGAATGGTCATTAAAACTTGATAGAATGATTTATTCAATTAACATTTCATGTTGGTTAACAAGGATTATATCTCTTCAAATACCAACTAATTCTCGTTTTTCTTTCTTGTTATCAACATCTATATTTGTATTACATTAACAAGAAAAAAAATCTGATCAAGTGCAGGGATGCAGAAACAAAGGCGATTAGCGTATTTTCAACGATAAAAGCTAGTGAAAAAAAAAGGTTTTCAACAAAATGAGATCAAACGATATCCGTGAAATTAACCAAACTAAGATATACATTCCTATTCAAACTTCACAAGAAATGTGTCTCTTCAAGATGAACAAAATGAAGATAACGAAAAAAGATCAATTTCATAATTCCTCTATAGAATTCAAAATTAACAGTAGGGCAAACATGGACGCATGGACACATCAGATGTGAAAAACAGTATGCATTTGATAATAAAATACAGATACACAAATATGGGACGTTGATGATTGAGAACCTGAAGTCATCTAGTTTCTCATAAATCTCATTTCCAATATGATATTTAAATATAAAACGGATTTGGAAGTCTTGTCTCGAGTTCACTGGGATATATCAAATCAACATATGAGTTAAAATGATCGTTGTTAATAAATAAAACGTCGTCGATATATCTAAATGTCGAGTTCAAGTTCATAGCAAGTCACCGGGAAGGATTTATTTTCAAGTGGTAAAAATAGGGCTCACGGTGTAGGTGGCTGCTTAACAAGGGGTGTTCATACCTTTTAGGCACCCATTCCCACCTCTGGTGAGTCCAGAGGTCCGTGTTTGTAATCATATCATTTTGTTTTCTTGATTAAACAAAATATCTTGTTGAAGCTTCTCTCTGTTTGCTTCGATCCAAATTTGTAGATCTCATTTATAGATTATTATTATGTATGGGCATTCAAATTGAAAATACCATGTGTGTGTGCTGAGGAATGAATTTCACACTTGGTGTTGTATGCGCCATGTAGATCCTTTGTTTGACGTGTGGAACAGGTAATTCCCCAACGTTTATGGAAATTCAACACAAAAATCAAGTATCGTCAAGCCTAAATTTAGAAAATTCAGTATCTTCATCTGTCCGCGTAGCGATGTTTTATACATTTAGATGTTTTACACAGATGTGGTTGGGATGTACGAGTATATATAATCGGTAACATCTTTTCTCACATTTCTCTTTTTAATCCCTCTTATTCAAACTACCTAGTTTTTTCCTCTATCTAACATCTTAATGTACTAAGGATGTTCAGATTATTAGAATGTGTCACCTGTTTCGTATTTTTAGAATGAATTCTCTGCAATTACATATAAAGGGGGCAGTAGGTCCCATACACCCATCCGCCGATCCTGAAAGAGAAGAGGCGCAAATTAAACAGAGCAGAAAAACCAAGACTCACAAGAAAGGTGGGCACAGTTTTGAGGTTCGACTTTTTTCCAAATTATTGTATTTGTGATCCTTTCAGCCAAACTTAAACATTTTTTTGAGCTTGATATAACTATAGGTTACTTACGTTTTATGTATTTATGATATTTTTCAATAATGTTCTGCGCATATTTCATCACTAAATGCTTATCTCAGGTGTATCATTCTAAAAACATTCATTTTATAAAACATATCCACATGTAAATATGTAGTACTACTACAATATCAATCAAGTTTTTATGTCTGTGAATTTGATTTCATAGACTACTGCATACGGTACACAGACAAACACACACACACACACACACACACACACACACACAGGGGTCATAATGTAAAACTTATACAGTACCAATTTTGATGCACCAGATGCGCATTTCGACAAATGTCTCTTCAGTGATGCTCAACCGAAATGTTATAACTAAGTATACTGTTTATATTTATTATCCAGACCCAGAATAATTTTTAGGTTACATGGTGAGTCCGCTCTGGACATAGAATGCTATTGTTTGCTCAATATCTCAGAATTGGTTTGGCACAACTATCAATTAAATGATACACCAGGATACACCAGGGGTGCGATCAGGTGCCTAGGAGGAGTAAGCATCCCCTGTCGACCAGTCACACCCGCCGTGAGCCCTATATCCTGATCAGGTAAACGGGGTTACATATGTTTTGCAAACATTTCTTGTTTTTACCTGACGTTATCCGTGTTTTAGTTTTGGTATCACCTTTGTATGTAAAACTTTTGATGTAAAAATTTTGATGCACCAGATGCGCATTTCGACAAATAATGGCTCTTCAGTGATGCTCAACCGAAATGTTTGAAATCCGAAATAACAAGTTTCAGAGATATTAGAGGGGAAAACAGTCTGCCAAAAAAGTGAGGGAGATAATCCTTAATTTTGGAATGAATTTCTAAATTTTTTAACAGCAATTAAATATACATCCGTATTTTCAAGCTAGTAACGAAGTACTTGGCTACTGGGCTGTATATTTGACATTAGAAATGATTCAGCTAGTTGATTTAAGTTACTTTCTTGTCTGGTCCTTAAAATGAAAAGCTGAAAACAACAAACAATGACTACTCGTAGAAATCCCACAAAAAGTCATTAAGAGTTGGGCAAACACGAACACCTAGACACACCAGAGGTGGGATTATCCGGTGCCTTAAAGGAGTAAGCATCACTTGTTGACCGGTCACACCCGCCGAAAGATATCTACCTCGGGTGTGACCGGTCAGCAGGGTATACATCCTCTTTCTATACACCTGATCCTATCTCAGGTATCTCCGTGTCTTTATTGAAGTTATGAGATTGATTTTATATTCTCCTTTTCATCACCATGATTCGCTTGTGTGTTCAGGTTGACGTTTAACTGTCTAATAATCTACGTAAAACATGCGAAACATCTTTTCATCAAGTCATGTAATATTCTTTAGACAGAAAGTGTTAATTCAATTTCATGCATACGAAAATGCTGAAAGATTATCATAAAAACGTAGATACCTCCTTCGTCATACAACCTCCCATATTCATTTAGCAATATTCCATTATCACCTGCATATGGTGTTTACATCTCTCAACTGATTCAATATGCAATAGCTTGTTCTGTTTATGGTCAGTTTTGTAATCGACACAGGCTACTGACAAAAAAGTTGATGGTGCAGGGGTTCCAACAGTCTCGTTTAAAGTCAGCCTTTCGCAAACCCTATGTTGTTATAACGATCTAGTTTGCCAATGCAACCTATCATTGGGTCAAATGTTGTCTCATGTGTTTTATACCGATTGTTAGGCCGGTCTTGGCACACTGTGTTTGACTACGGATGGCTCCGTTTACCTGATCAAGAATTGAGGCTCACGACTGGTGTGACCGGTCAACAGGGGATGCTTACTCCTCATAGGCACCTGATCCCACCTCTGGTGTGTCCAGGGGTCCGTGTTTGCCCAACTATCTGTTTTGTATTGTTTGTTGAAGTGATGAGATTGATCACTGTTCGTTATCTTCACCTTTCGCTGAACGATAATTTGACATTTTTTTCCGCACATGCGTCAATCTAGAGTGTAACGTTTTTCACTTTCTACTTCAGGTAATAGTTTCAAATGTGTATAAAAGTACTCAAAAAAGGCAGTTTTACTTTTTGAAACGAGTAATCACAAATTTCCTTGACATAGTGAATCTTGATAATGCTTCAATTCAAATTCCCTAGTATAATAGGGCATAAAGAATAATGAATTGCATATTGTCGTTTTGTACACCAACTTATTCCTACTTATGATTTGGTTGGCTAAACAGTTTGACAAGCAGATTTATTTTTAACGATTGGCCTACAATCGTTTAGTACATGTACCTAACTAACCTGTGTATGATTCAGGAGATCAACCATGCCAATATTTGTGGTGACTGCCATCATGACATTGACTCTGATAATTGAGGCTATGGAGACTCCGATCATATCATAATACGGAAAATACATTGTAAAGTATAATGGCTTTACAGAAACTCCGAAAAATTTCAAATTGGAAGTTGGTTCAGAGCAGCAGTCGGTAAAATTCAAGCAAGTATTAAACATGCATTCATATTCTCATTATCATTGAATTAAAACAACAGAGTTTTTTTTTACATACCCTGCAATAGTTTATACATATTCTTTCTCTCTTTCATGGTTATCTGCTTCTATTAATCATATAATTTGTTTGTTGTTGTCGTTCTCGTTGTTTTGATCTTGTTGTTTTCGTCATTTTGTCGTCGTCGTTATTGTAATAATCTGACATCATGTGTATGCTTTTTCCAATAGTGTGATTTTAATTAATCATTATCATTTGTTGTTCTTGTTGTCGTTATTATTATCATTATTAGTATAATTATCATCATTATCGTTATCATCATCAATATTATTATCACTACTATAATTATCAGTATTATTATTATTATTATTTGACACAATATATGTAGTATTTCCAATTGGCTGCTTTATCGTTAATTTTAGACGCAAAATCGAATATGCACTGACAAAATATCCGGCAGTGGAAGAATCCCTGAAGAGCATTGCTATAAAATGCAACTTGGCGTAAGTACTGACATAAAGGTTTCATCGCACTTTCATGAACAATTGAACCAATTTAAACCAAAAGTCACAAATAGCATAACTATGAAGATTGAAGATGACAAGTTTTAGTTGTATAATCACCTGCATATGGTATTTATGACTCTCAACTGATTCGATATGCAAGAGCTTGATTTGTGTATGATCAGTTTTAGCTCACTGTAATCCAAGGCTCAAGTGGGCTTTTCTAATCACATTTTGTCTGTTGTCTGTTTCGTTGTCTACCTCTCTGTCTATCCGTTCGGTAAACTTCTCAAAACACTCCGTACGATGTATATTTGGGTGAGGAGCGGTTGTTATTTTCAAATAAAGGGCCATACCCTCTTCAAAAGGGATATAATGATAAAAATTCAAAATGCAATGGGGTGTTTTAAGAAAACCACGGGACCAAATAAGTTTACATTTCCATGAAGGCTTTTTGATGTAGTGCAGATTCCAGTTTATAAAAATCATTGCGCCCGAGGTAGGGTGGAGCCACAATAGGGGATCAAAATTTTACAGGGAAAAGAAAGCGAAAATCTTTTAAAATATTATAATCAAGAACCAGTGCGCCAGGAAAGTTCAAATTTGCATGACAGCTTTCTGGGATAGTGCATGTTCAAGTCTATTAAAATCATATCACTCAGAGGTAAGGTAAGACCACAATAGGTGGTAAATGTTTTATATTTAACTATATAGGGAATATTTATAGACATTTTCTCAAGAACCAATGGGTCAAAAAAGTTTAAATTTGCAGGGCAGCTTTCTGGCATATTGCAGATTAAAGTTTGTTAAAATCATAGCCCCAAGGGGTAGGGCTGGGTAACAATGAGGGACAAACTTTCACATGGAAGTGTATAGGGATAATCTTCAACACTTTTCTGAAGAACCATTGGGCCAGAAAAGTTTGAAGTTACATGAAAGCTTCCTGATATTAAGTAGATCCACGTTTGTGCAATTCATGGTCTCTGGGGGAGGGTGGAGTCACAACAGGATATCAACGTTTTAAATGTTCTGATATTCAAGAAAACGTTTAGGTCACCTGCGTAAACTCAATTTAATGATCCTGGGAAGGGGCTTGGACCTCAGGGCGGGGCCAAACTTACTATATGGTGTTTATGTGTAAAACAATTAAATACATGTAACATATTCTTTAATGTTATTGACACTAGATTGAAACTAAATGGATATTTAGAAAGAGCAGGTAGTCCTTTACCGAAATTGTCAATTTGAGTATCCCCGGTTTAGGGGTTTTGACTCCAGGGTGGGGTCAAACTTAGTATACAGTATTTATCTGTAAGTTTGCTGATACTGTATAAAATGTAAATGCATGCTTAGGAATAGCAGAAAAGGATGTACAAAAATGGTAATTTTACACATCTTGTTTTATATTGTTGCTGAACATTAGAATTTAGCTTAGATATTCAGAACAAAGTTTTTTCTTCTAGATTTCGTAGCCCTTAGGAGTAGTGATACTTTTTCACTAGTTCTCGGGTGACGGATAAGGCCTGTGAGCCTCTTGTTAAAATATCTCAAACTTTTTAAGTGAAAGCATTCGTATTCTGAATATACATTCTTTATGGTAGAATATTTATGTGATGCAATGGTGTGTGACCTTGCCCTACACGTTTGACCTACTCGTGATAAAAATCTTACTGATACAGCATGTCCTGAACTATTAAGGTAGATCTTTTATATCTTACAACGCATATATAAATGTCTTATGGAAAGAGTTTTCATTCAATGTCATGTCCTTTAACTTTGTGACCTTAAACTTTGAGTTTGACTTACTTTTAAGAAATACATATTAAGTATACCTGGAACTACTTAAGAAAGCTCTTTCATATCTTCTACATAGGTTCTTTAGGACAAGACCTTGCAACACAATGGTGTTCGATTTATTGACCTTTGAGCTTGACCCACTTTTTAAAAAAAAAACCTGATCTATTGAATGTTCCTGAACAATTAGACGCAAATCTTTGATATTTTGCTCATATATTCTTTATGGCAAGGCCTTGTCATACTTTGGTGTAAAACCTTGTGATCATCATCATGATGACCATAGAATTTACAAAATGTTGACTTTAACAAGATTGTTTAAACTCCTTGTATGATATGCAAGGTTAAAAAGGTGCTTATGTAATGTAGATGTTAAGTTTGTGATCACCATGCTGTGTGCTCATTCTTCGTATTTGAAGTGTCACACTGCACATTGCAGCCACTCTGGTGTTTTTGATATGCAAACACAGTGCATGCATTGCATATCAAATGTACAATGAACATCATCTGTACATGTAAAGTGTACATTATGCACACATGTACACTGTACGTACACGAATGACGAAAACTGAGGTGATAATCGTGTGTACATAAACCCGATTTCTCAACATGTATTTACGAGTATTCATATTCTGAAATATCATCTATAAAAATTATGTACTGGGATATTATCAATAAAAAGTATCTCCTGAAAAATTATTGATAGACACTGAAAAATGAAGGAAATTGACAAATCATGTCAACTCGATCCTATTCCCATGTATGTTCTAAAGAAGTTCATTGAACCATCGCTTCCCTTGAACATCTGGATGATGAACTCCTCTATCGACCAGAAAGTATTTATTTATTTAAGGAGATGCTTGTTCGAACTCTTCTAAAGAAACATGGAATTCACAAAGAAGTTTTGAAAAAACTATCATCCAGTCTCAAATCTATCTTCTATTTCCAAGATTTCAGAGAAAGTTGTGGCTAGCAGACTTGAAAATTCCCTTGACCCATATTCTTTTCGGGATCCACTCCAATCAGCATACCGTCCTACGCATTCTACAGAAACGGTTCTCAGTAGAGTACATAGCGATATCGTGTCGGAACTTGATCAACAATCAACGACAGTCCTTGTCCTTCTTGACTTGCCAGCAGTCTTCGATGTCGTCAACCATGAAATACTATTTCAACGCCTTTTTGTATCCTGTGGAGTTAATGATGATGCCCTAGAATGGATCAGATCATATTTATAAGATAGACACCAATGTATTACCATTGGACCCACTAGGTTTCATACCTGTCAGTTTTGTTTTGGTGTTCCCTAGGAATCTGTTTTGGAACTCAAATTATACTGTCTTCTTGCAAGACACATACGAACAATATGTCATCGTCATAGTATGACGCAGACGATACACAAGTGTACATGTTAATCAGACCAGAAGAAAACTGGGTAAACTAAGTATCTCCCATGAGTCCTGCATTGTAGACATGGGGTCTTGGATGACATTGAACCTTCTTAAATTAAATCAAGACAAGACTGAACTAATTTTGTTTTCAACGAAACAAAACTTAGACTGCATCCCTACATTACATCTCAGGGTAGGGGACCATACTATCAAGAGTAGAAACATGCGTTAAAGATTTAGGCATATATATCGATCAACACCTTACAATGGAAACACAAGTGTCATCAGTCGACAAATCATGTCATCATCAGATTTTGAGTACCGGGCGGATAAGACGCTACTTAACAAATGAAGCTTGCAAACTCTGTTAACGCCTTTGGAACATCTAAACGTTATTGTGGAAACTGTCTATAGTTTGGGGTTGGGGGAAATATTGGACCGGCTGCAACGAGTGCAAAATACTGCTGCTCGTCTAGTTACGAGGTTGCGGGAAAAGGGAACAAATATTTCCGATTCTGGTGGAACTCCATTGGCTTCCCATCAATTACGAACCCCACGTCAAGATTTTAACCTACACACATTGTTCCTTAAACGGATCTGCGCCATCACACATCGCAAGTCTATTAAATGAATTAAAGCCAAGTTGACCATCACGGTCAGAATTGAAGTCGCGACTTGTGGTGCCAAAAATCAGAACCAAACAATACAGACAACGCCAACTCAGCTGGGCTGTAGGACATCTCTGGAATGACCTTCCAGATGACATCAAGAAGTCAACATCTCTTGGAATGTTCCAAACACGTCTTAAAACTCATTTTCTTCAAATAGCTTTCTTAGATTCTAACATGTGTAAACTGTGTTTTTGATTATCAAACACCGAAAAAAAAACATTAAAAACTTTTAGATATCAATTTTAAGTATAGTGTTTCATTTTGCTAATTTTACAGATGGAAGATTTTATGTCATTTCATTCTGTTTTATTGTTGTATTCCTTTCTTCATCCCTGTAAAGTGCCTTAGAGTAATTTGTTTTATATAAGGCGCTATCTAAATTTTAATATTGTTAATAGTATTGTTATTATCATTATTATATACAGGAGTTACGAGATTGAATGCGCTCCATTATTTTCAATTTCTTATGAAAAGAAAAGAATGAAAAATAGCATTCTTTTATCTGAAACAGGTACGTCAATGACATCGGCCTTGAAGAAACATGTCCGACCGAGCTTCAACGGGCCACCCAGATATACATTAATGGAGAAGAATGCGCCGTGGTGAGGCCTGGATACCAGTGTGTCACATTTGCAGTTTGCCAACAGCCAAAGTAAATAACTCTCTCTCTCTCTCTCTCTCTCTCTCTCTCTCTCTCTCTCTCTCTCTCTCTCTCTCTCTCTCTCTCTCTCTCCGTTTTACCTATATAAAACTGCATTACGTTTATTCGGTCATTTAGTTAAGGCAGTACTCACCAATGGTTCTGTAATGTGGGATGTACAGAGTCATGCAAGATATATTGATTAAAAAAGTGTCACGGTCTGAAGAACGCAATGAAAATACTTCGCGAAAATTGTCTCTCTGTGCATCCTGTGACAGATTATATTTTTAAAGGTAACAGAAATAAACTATTATAAACTAATACTTTGTTAAAATGACCTTTTCACCGGATAACCTGCATAATTTCCTTCGGGATGAAGTTATATAAACTTGGAACAAAATGCAACGTTACGTCGATTAAGATTTTCTTAATTTCTAGAAATATATCTGTCGGTAAAAGTATGTTGTTTTTCCTTGTTTTTAGTTCTCTTTTTATCAAAATCCAGAGCAGGTCAGGTGAGTAACAAGATATGCTGTTGAATTTTTTTTAAGTGACAGTGGATCTTGCACGGTGGATAGGGGCATTGTCGTCTCGGAAAATATATCCCTTGAGGAAAATACTGTCTAACAACTGGCCATAGATTGTCTTTTAAAATATCCTGATACTTATTGGCATTGCTATTTCTGTCCACCACTGCAATAGTACAGTGTACCAGGACCAAAACAAGAAACGCACCCTCATGTCACGATTTCAAATTTGTGTCGTGGTTTTGGTGTAATGAAGTCGGGTCGCTTACTTTCGCCCGCTTTTCTCCAAACATACACTCTTTCATAGTGGCCAATCATTGTCTTACCTTCGTCAAAAAATACTATTTTCCCCCAATTATTTTCAACGGACCATATCCACTTTTCCTGACACTGCGAGAGTCGTTTCTTTTTATCTACTTCTTTTATCACCATTGTTTCTTTGCACTTGTCGTTTACAACCATTTTCAACTCAATTATATTCTAAAGTCCCCCTGGCAACTGGATTGATATTATTTTCATTGATTGTCACTATTACATCAGACAACGTGTTTCTCTTATTACCTTTACAAGCCTTTGTAATTTTCTGTAATCACAGCCGTACTTTTTTAGGCCTCTTCTGCAACGATTTTCTAATTCAACCCGCAATAAATATCGTATTTACAGTACTATGGCATCTTTCTAACAATTTGCTAGTTTCAGTTATAGAATCTCCACTCTCAAAAATATTCAAAGCAAGCCTTTATTCTTCTCGACTTAACTCTTTCCCTTTTATGCGCAGTGTTTGTTTTGGTATCCTATCATATATAAACATACATCACACTGGTACTAAAATTCCGTCACAATTGGTAGATTGCAAACTATCATACTGAGTGCAACGTGTATAACATGCATTAATTTAACTAAGTGAAATACATAATCAGAATACGCGGTCATTGTAAAAAAGAGTTAACGTGACGCCATTTTAACGAATAGTTTTGCATACCTATGTACTATCATCTACAATACAAAATAAAATTAAAAACTTCTGTGAAATAGTTAAAGGTTGGGAGATTGAAATCTTGCATATAAAATGTCGTAAATTTATAATTAGATCAGGAAAGAAAAGTATAAATATTACAGTTTTATCAAAGTTGCGTATACTACCAATCTTCTGCTATGATTTTAACAGCAAATTTCTCTTATTGATACAAGATAGAAAAGATGCCAAAAATACTTTGTTTTACAGTGCATACAACAAGGTATCATTTTTGGGTAGGTTGAAAGTGAATAGTTGCTTTATAATTGTAGCATAATTATGTAGTAAATTGGGTATATCATGGTTTAATTGAAAATCAATGAAACTATTAACTTTAACAAAGAATTTGTAAAAAATACATCAGAGATAATTTTCTACAATACTGGATTAAGAAAAGATATTAAGGCTGCATGGCAGGTAAATTGATAACATATTTGCACTTTTGAAGAAGAAAAAAATGATAATGCAAATGTCTGTTTTAAAGAAGTTTTGAACAAAGAAAGATATTATATAATTTTGGAATCACAAAATTGAAAGTGGGAGTTGTGAAATTTTTTAAAGTGATGGCAAGAATTATATAATTGAAAGAAACAAAAGTATTTCCTAATTAATATGTGGTGTGAATTGTGTGAAAGTTGAAATACACTTACTTATGCAAGGTGAGGATAACGAACAGTGACCAATCTCATAACTCCTACAAGCAATACAAAATAGATAGCTGGGCAAACACGGACCCCTGGACACACCAGAGGTGGGATCAGGTGCCTAGGAGGAGTAAGCATCCCCTGTTGACCGGTCACACCCGCCGTGAGCCCCATATCCTGATCAGGTAAACGGAGTTATCCGCTGTCAAAATCAGTGTGCATTGTTCTTTATACAAAAGTGGTAGACAGACCTTTTTTCGTGATAATGCTAAAACAGATACAAATGTTTACTATTTATCAGATTGTCGACAGGGGATGCTTACTACTCCGAGGCACCTGATCCCACCTCTGGTGTGTCTAGGGGTTCGTGTTTGCCCAACTATCCATTTTGTATTGCTTGTAGGAGTTATGAGATTGATCACTGTTCGTTATCTTCACCTTTCATAGTCCCATTTGCCTGATCAAGATATAGAGCTCACGGTCGATAGGGGATGCTTACTTCTCATAGGCACCTGATTCCACCACTAGTGTGTCCAGAAGTCCGTGTTTGCCCAACTCTATTTTGCATTGCTGATAGGAGTTATGGGATTGATTACTGTTCGTTATCTTCACTTTTCGTGAAGAAAATAATTTTGTAGCTGATGTCAAATGAAGATAACATGTTGTTAACCAAGCTGTGTCAAATCTAATCAAAGTCCTGAAAATTAGGAATTATTATCAGTGTAAGATGTAAAGTGTATAACTTTGGTACAATTTCTACAAATATATTTCATATATTGCTTTACATTGTAGATATACAGTATATCTTTAAATAATTTCCTTAATCAACTCTGTTTTCTTCCTGCTTCTTTTTGTTTGTTTTTGTATATCAATACCTGTGATACCGTTTTTATACCCTGATTTTTATTGTAGGCTGTCTTGTTCCGGGTCAGAATTTAGCGCGTGTTTATACGACGGATTCCGTTACTTCCGTGACTGTAACAGTTGTGGTTTCAAGTTAGTCAAGCTGAAGTTGCCCCAGTGCTGTTCCTGTAAAGAATTCCAAACTTGTCCCGATCGCTAGAATTAATTTTGATCAAAATGTCAATAAATTCTTGGAAACCGGAATCTGTATTTTAATGATTACCAATGACAAAGTGGTTATCTCTAATCCAGTTTACATGGACAAAACACATACATATGCACACGTGTGATTTGTTGTTAAAAAGCGTATGTTTGACTAAATGAGTGTAAAATGGTGCTGTTTTCACTTCTTTTAATTTTTCACATGTAAAATAAAGTCCTCGTCCTGAACAAAACACGGGTTGTACCAAAATTCAAAATTTTCATGACAACCACATCATAGGATTTTGCATACCTCTGTTGTTATGCTACCGTTCTTCTCGATAAATCAAAGATTACTTTTTGACATCATAAGGAGGAATAATACATTGTCATAGTGGCTGACTTCCTTTTGAAACATGAATAGAAATACGAGTATTAGCAATACTTGCATACTCCTTTTAAAAACTGGGTACATACAGTAGTATGTTAGTGTGTCGATTTCTAATCTGTAGATAGTGGTTTCGAATCTTACGGGGGTTTAATTTTTCAGATTACTTTTCTCTAAAACTGTATCATAAATATTTGTCATACTATTATGTTGATATACGGTCTAGATAAGCTTCAGCACTAATTCGAAAACGTTAAAATTCAAATTCCCGCTATATATAGAGGCTGTCATGATATGTAACTCCTTTGTATTCAATACCACCCAACTTTTGACGTAACACCGTCTGTTCCGGTTTTGATGAAATTTTAGGATCATCAAAGATGTACATGTGGTAGATTTCACAAATAAATATGTTGATGGCCTTCCTGTCAAGCTGTTAATTGCGCTAATGCCAAAGGGAGATGTGGAAAAAGTGTTTTCCAAATTCTTGACCCAATTAAATCATCTGAAAAGAAAAGATTATGTAAACTGTGGATCTATCATTTGTATAGGTAATGACAAGTTGAGGTTCGAGACATTTGTGTGAAGAATCGTGTACCGTTTGCCTGGTCTGCGACTCGACTGAGCTTCTTCTTTTCTTAATCTCTTCTTGCGAAGAGCGGGTTCAAATCTATAGGTTCCAAACCTAACGGTTCGTGATCTGCCATGTTTACAGTGCGGCTGGTGAAATAAACCGGAACCGACTGTGTGACGTCCAAAATTATACTTCAATGGACGCTCTCGTGGCGGCGGGTAATTCAAAATAGATGATAGATCAACATTGATTTTTTTCGTTAAGCAAGGATTTTTGTTGTTAAAGACTGTCATTTACGATATTAGTAACTAATATTTTATTCATAAAAGGAAAAATTTGGTTAGGCTTGCCTTTCCCTTTAAAATACATGGATTTATCCTAGACGAATGTATTTCCTTGTCATGCTTAACAGGGGTGTTAGCGTTACTATTATTCACGCAGCAACACAGCGCAATGTGCATGGAATGGTTAATGAATAAACGCAGACCGAATATATAATGTGAAAAGTAAGTTTAACTTCTAAATATATTCCAAATTGAATACAAAACTTCAAAATCGTATTGTGATCACACTTTAGTCCTAAGCTATGACATAACCTGACATCTAGAATTTAAAAAAGGACAACTTAGATAAAAACGTGTTCATATATAGATATTGTGTTCGATGAGAAGCAAGGACACGAACTGGGGTGATTGTTTGATGCTAGCGAGGTAGGTTGATAAGAATTGAACAAAACACACGGTGACCATGATGTGAGTGATCGCAAATCCACACTACAAAGAGGATATTTCGATATTGACTTAACTTTATGAGTATTAAAGATAGCTCTGAATCTGAAAAATACATTTTGTTGTAAAAATGTGCTATTAAGATCAATTTATGTGCATCATTGATAAAATGAAAACTAAGTTTAAGATTTTTACTTCAGTCGATTGACTATTCGGTCACCTTTTAATTATAATTCAATGCCTTTTCAGTATCCATTCAGTCACATTTCAGTGACTATTCAATTACCTTCTTATTATCACTAAGTTACATTTAGCAAAATTTCAGTTACCGTTCAATGATCATGCAGTCTTATTTGAATTATCTTTCAGTCAATTACAATTTCAATAAGCATTTAACAATTTCGGTGACTTCATTGTATATACAAGATTATTCAGTAGTCTGCCTGATAAAACTTTTGCATTCTAATTAAAAATTATTGTAGATGTTTTAACGATATCCCTACAATATTTTATGGTTTGATATTTAATTCCTGTAATGGTTTGCCTCGTTATAATTAACATTGATAATTCAACATTAATTCATATCTAAACTGTTGTTTTAAATTTTATAATTGCTTATGCTACAATTTCCATCAGATGTAACGTAATTCATGTACGTTGCTTCAGCCGTAATGAAAGGTGAAGAATACATGTTATGAGATCAATCACTGTTCGTTATCTTCACCTTTCATGTTGAGAAATCAGGTTTATATACACACGATGATCATCTCAGTTTTTGTCATTCGTGTACGTGCAGTGTACATAATTAAACATGTACACTTTTCACGTACACATATTTGACATGCAATGCATTTACTGTGTATTGTTTACTGTGTATTGATATCATAACCACTCAAGAATCTGAAATCTGTCGTGTGAAAGATTAAGTCCGGTGTATGAGAACAGTTAAACACCTACACATACATAAGCGCTCTTCCAATATTGCATATTCAGGAGTTTAAACAGTCTCGTTTAAAATCAACATTTTTCAAATCCCATGATCATTGTAATGCTGAAGATATAAAAACAGCGGTCAATCTTGTAATTGTTATATAGGAGACAAACGTAAACTAAATTCTGTTTTATTTAAATCCAATCCTGACCCCTAAACCGTATATATTTCTGCTGCACATATCCAGATGTATTGGATATTCTGATGAACAGGTACCCAGGGATAATCTCAACATCATTTTTTTTTTTTTGATTTTTTTTTTTTGATTGTTCAAATATCTTTTCAATGGTTCAGATTCCAGCCATTAAAGCAAATATATTCTTGTTGCACATTACACAATACACTGGACACCAGTTTTTTAAAAGTTGTTTTTCCTCCCAATTTGCACCCCAAGGTGAAAAGATATTAACCTTATTGCACATTTAAAGGACACCACCAATCATCCCCCAAAAAAGATGATTTAGCTACTGCATAAAATGTACGAAGAGTTCTAGGAACCAGGTTTTTCAATAGAAAAACGTCATTTTCTAACCTCAATCGTCCCCAGGAAAAAAATGAAAATTCTGAAACCTTATTGCACATCGATAGGGCACCATCAATGACCTTCCAAAAGATGATTTGATTACTGTGTAAATTATAAGAGGCGTTCTGGGAACCATGCCAGGAGGTTATAAAACTTTTACCTTACTGATACTCAAACTTAGTCATGTTTGTTTTGAGTACAATTCTAAGCACGCTCAGAAGCATACTCGAACAAACTTCAGCATGTACTCCATTTCAATATAAATGATGTTACACACGTTTTATAGGCCTCACTCATGAGTGCATGATCACGATTTAAATCACAGAGTTTTGAGTTTGAGTATGAACAATTATGAAAATGTGCTTTAAAAAAGTAATACATGTATAACCTCCAGTCCACGATTTTCTAAAACGTCGTTTTTCAAACACCATTTGTGCCCCAAAGGTGAAAATTAAATTTTTGAACCCTTATTGCACATCTATAGGACACCACCAATCATCTTACAAAACATTATTTTTCTTTTGCATGCAAGGTGAAGATAACGAACAGTGATCAATCTCATAACTCCTGCAAGCAATACAACATAGATAGTTGGGCAAACACGGACCCCTGGACACACCAGAGGTGGGATCAGGTGCCTAGGAGGAGTAAGCAGCCCCTGTTGACCGATCACACCCGCCGTGAGCGCCATATCCTGATCAGGTAAACAGATTTATCCGCAGTCAAAATCAATGTGCCAAGAATGGCTTAACAATCGGTATGAAACACGTCAGACAGCATTTGACCCAATGCAAGGTTGTACTGACGAAGTAGATCGTTATAACGACCATAGAATTTGCGAAATGCTGACTTCAATCGAGACTGTTGAAATCCCTGTATCATAAGCTTGTTTGTCAGTAGCTTACCTCGATTTAAAAACCGACTATATGCAGAAGAAGCTCTTGCATATCGAATCAGTTGAGATATATAAACACAATATGCAGGTGATAATGGACTATTGCTACATAAATATGGGAAGTTGACGATCGAGAAACTGAAATCATCCCGTTTGTCATACAGTTGAGTTGACAGTTTGCCGTTAATGTCTACTTTCAATAAAATATCTAAGTATGAAGCAGAAGTGGACGACTCTGTGGTGTCCATTATTTCGAGCTCACGGGGATATATCAAATCGACATATGAATGAAAGCTATCATTGTTAGCAGACAAAACGTCATCGATATATCTAAAAGTCGAATTGAAGGCCACAGCGAGAGATTTTTTCTTCTCACGTAGAAGTTTTTTTTTAATAAATTCTGTTTCATATGAAATAATAAAAAGTCTTTAGTGTAAGATTTCATCAATTTAGTTTTGTCCAGTTCTCTCTCTCTCTCTCTCTCTCTCTCTCTCTCTCTCTCTCTCTCTCTCTCTCTCCTACTAAGTGAGAACGTCTTCACAATGTGTAGAAGAGAATACACATATATATTATTCTAAAACCAAAGTACTATGTTACATATAGATTTTAGGAATACCTATAAAAGTTTATCTAATATTCTCTTTCAAATTACTATAAAAAAAAAAAAGGCGGGGTGAGAGAGAATATTAGTAAGGATATGTCCTCACGCCATTTGTCCTCAATAAGCTAATATTTTGTATCTACATCTTTCAGATGCTGTAGGTTACATTTATGAGGACGTAATTGTGATGACATTTGTTTTGTTCTCATAGTGCAATTTTGTCCTCACAACTTCTGTCCATTATTTGAAATCGCTCTCTCTCTCTCTCTCTCTCTCTCTCTCTCTCACTCTCTCTCTCTCTCTCTCTCTCTCTCTCTCTCTCTCTCTCTCTCTCTCTCTCACATATACGAATGTATTGTGTGGGAACTAAATCAATCCACTGAGTATCAAAGCCATCTGATTGGGCGCCGGGACGAAAATAGATTCTAATGGTAATTTGTCGAGGAAGGTTGAAGGATTGCATTGTTCATTATTTGTTTGTTTCACGTCCCATCTAGAAATTTTGACTCATGTTGGGAAGTTGAAGGCCGAAGAAAAACGTGAAATATTACTTATTGTTATATAAAGAATGTGTTCATAAATGATATGCCCTGGTCAATATATAAGGCTCACGGCGGGTGTGGCTGGTCGACAGGGGATGCTTACTCCTCCTAGGCACCTATCCCACCTCTGGTACATGTATACCCAGGGGTCCGTATTTATCCAACTCTCCATTTTGTATTGCTTATAATTTGACTCCACTTTTTTGGCACACTGTTTTCCCCTATAATAGCTCTAAAACTTCATTGTTATTTCGGATTTCAAACATTTCGATTGAGCATCAATGAAGAGACATTATTTGTCGAAATGCGCATCTGGTACCGTATAAGTTTTACATTATAGGAGTTATGAGATTGATCACTGTTCGTTATCTTCACCTTTCATGTTTATCACCAACATAACTGCAGAATATGCTAATTATTTTCTTTAGCTTACTGAGACAATTGCAACCATATCAAACATGTTCTGAACAAATAGCACCGACTGATATTGTTCCAGGAAATGCAATTACAACTTAACATTTCCCAGACTTTCAACATTAATCTAATTAGCAAAAATGAAAGCCTTTATATTAAGTTAATGACTTACCACTATTCATTTAGTACTACATAGCTGTAATCTTCAACATCGAACAAGAATTTTCTTCGACATCAGGAACTACACCAAAATTTTGTGAGTATCATGAAAAGTGAAGATAACGAACAGTGATCAACCTGATAATGCCCACGAAGAATTCAAAATAAAGAGTTGGGCAAATACCGACCCCTGGTGTCCAGGAGGAGTAAGCATCCCTTGTCGACTGCTCACATACGCCTTGAACTCTGTGTCTTGATATAAAAAAAGATGAATAATGATATCTGACAATTTTATTTTTATCGGAAAACTAGGAAATGGCAGTGCCATTTCCAATACAATGGATAACATGGATTATTGATGGAGAAATTTTACTGCCCCTCCCGTATTTCCTTTCTTTTAGAATGCTATTGCCGATATCATGTTGATAATGGTTAGATCTTCTAAATTGATCAACTGCAGAAAATAATAATTATTTAGAGAATCAATATCTCACTTTTATACCCAGCAAACTAAAATACATCGTAAGTAAGTAAAGAACTGCATGTGATGTTATATTTCTTCAGAATCACAATAAATTCCACCACAATGATTACATGCATGTGTCAATAATGAATCAATTGATGTAACTAGAAGAGAACAAACTTCTTAATGAAATACATGTAAACCAAAACTAAACAATTAGTGAACGAAGAGAAAGGTAGGCTATCTATGGAATCTGAAATATCTATACAATTGTCCCTCACATCAAATGAATAGTTCAAAGTATGTTGCATAATAGTCACCGAAACAGGACAGACTGCTCATTGAAATTTTGCTAAATGGTCACTGACACTTGACTGAATGGTCAATGACACTTGACTAAATAGTCACTGACACTCGACTGAATGGTCACTGATACTTAACTGAATGGTCACTGATACTTGACTGAATGGTCACTGACACTTGACTGAATGGTCACTGACACTTGACTGAGTTGTCACCGACACTTGACTGAATGGTCATTGACACTTGACTGAGTGGTCACCGACACTTGACTGAATGGTCACTGACACTTGACTGAATGGTCATTGACACTTGATTGAATAGTCACCGACACTTGACTGAATAGTCACTGACACGTGACTGAATGGTCACTGATACTTGACTCAATGGTCAATAAAACCTTTCATGTTCGTTAACTAGGTTTATATCTTTTGAAATACCAACTAATTCACTTTTTTCTTTCTTGTTATCACCATATATATTTGTATTACATTAACATTGCATTAACAAGAAAAAAAATCAGATCAAGTGCAGGGATGCAGAAACAAAGGCGATTAGCATATTTTCAATGATAAAAGCTAGGGGAAAAAAGGTTTTCAACAAAATGAGATCAAATGGTATCCGTGAAATAATTCAAACATAACCAAACTGAGAGATATATTCCTATTGAAACTTAATAAGAAATGTGTCTCTCAAAGATGAACAAAGTGAAGATAACGAAAAACGATCAATTTCATAATTCCTCTATAGAATGCAAAATTAAGAGTAGGGCAAACACGGACTCATGGACACACCAGAGGTGAAAAACAGCATGCATTTGATAATAAAATATTGATACACATATATGGGACGTTGACGATTGCGAATCTGAAGTCATCTCGTTTTTCATTCATTTTGTCTTTCACATCTCATTTCCAATAAGATATTTAAATATAAAACAGATTTGGAAGAATCAGTGATATTTTGTCTCGAGTCCACTGGGATATATCAAATCAACATATGAGTTAAAATGATCGTTGTTAATGGATAAAACATCGTTGATATATCTAAATGTCGAGTTGAAGTTCATAGCAAGTCACCGGGAAGGGTTCATTTTCAAGTGGTAAAAATAGGGCTCACGGTGAAGGTGGCTGCTTAACAGGGGTGCTCATTCCTTTCATGCACCTGTTCCCACCTCTGGTGTGTCCAGAGGTCCGTGTTTGTCATTATATCATTTTGTTTTCTTGAGTAAACAAAATATCTTGAAGCTTCTCTCTCTTTGCTTCAATCCAAATGTGTAGATCTCATTCATAGATTATTATTATGCATGGGCATTTAAATTGAATATACCATGTGTGTGTGCTGAGGAATGAATTTCACACATGTTTTTATATCACGCCCTGGAGATCCTTTGTTTGACGTGTGCAACAGGAAATTATCCAACGTTTATGTAAATTCAACACAAAAATAAAGTATCATCAAGCCTAAATTTAGAAAATGCAGTATCTTCATCTGTCCGTGTAGCGATGTTTTATACATTTAGATGTTTTGCACAGATGTGGTTGGGATGTACGAGTATATCTAATCGGTAAGATCTTTTCTCACATTTCTCTTTTAATCCCTCTTATTCAAACAACCTAAATTATTTCCTCTATCTAACATCTTAATGTACTATGGATGTTCAGATTATTAGAATGCATCACCTGTTTCGTATTTTTAGAATGCATTCTCTGAAAGTACATATAAAGGGGGCAGTAAGTCCCACACAACCATACGCCGATACTGAAAGCGAAGAAGGGTAAAACAAACAGAGCAAGAAAACCAAGACACACAAGAAAGGTAGGCACAATTTTCAGGTTCGGCTATTTTCCAAATTATTGTATTTGTGATCCTTTCAGCCAAACTTAAACATTTTTCTCAACATGATATAACTATAAGTTACCTACGTTTTATGTATTTATGATATTTTCCATGATGTTCTGCACATATTTCATCACTAAATGCCTACCTCAAGTGTATCATTCTAAAAACATTCATTTTAAACATCTACATATGTAAATATGTAGTACTACTAGAATATCAATCAAGTTTTTATGTCTGTGAATTTGATTTCATAGACTACTGCATACGGTACACACACACACATATATATATATATATATATATATTATTTGTCGAAATGCGCATCTGGTGCATCAAAATTGGTACCGTATAAGTTTTATATTATGACCCCTTGGTCGAGGCCTCTGCTGGTGGACTGTTAGTCCCCGAGGGTCTCTACAGCCCAGTAGCTAAGTACTTCGTTACTAGCTTGAAAATACGGATGTATATTTAATTGCTATTATAAAATTTAGAAATTCATGTCAAAATTAAGGATTATCTCCCTCATGGATAGCTCTTATCCTTGGACGAATTTGGCTCCACTTTTTTTGGCACGCTGTTTTTGGTTATATTTAGTTCTAAAGCTTCATAGTTATTTCGGATTTCAAACATTTCGGTTGAGCATCACTGAAGAGACATTATTTGTCGAAATGCGCATCTGGTGCATCAAAATTGGTGAAAGTAGACATTAACGGCAAACTGACAACTCAACTGTATGACAAATGGGATGATTTCGGCTTCTTCATCGTCAACTTCCAATATTTATGTAGAAATATTCCATTATCACCTGCATATTGTGTTTATATATCTCAACTGATTCAATATCCAAAAGCTTGTTCTGCGTATAGTCAGTTTTTAAATCGAGGTAAGCTACTGACAATGCAACCTATCATTGGGTCAAATGCTGTTTGGCGTGTTTTATACCGATTGTTAGGCCGGTCTTGGCACATTGTTTTTGACTACGGATGGCTCCGTTTACCTGATCAAGATTTGGGGCTCACGACTGGTGTGACCGGTCAACAGGGAATGTTTACTCCTCCTAGGCACCACATCTGGTGTGTCCAGGGGTCCGTGTTTGCCCAACTATCTGTTTTGTATTGTTTGTTGGAGTTATGAGATTGATCACTGTTCGTTATCTTCACCTTACATAGGAGTTATAAAATTGATCACGGTTCGTTATCTTCACCTTTCGCTGAACTATACCCTGACATATTCTCCGCACATGCGTCAAACTAGAGTGTAACGTTTTTCACTTTCTACTTCAGGTAATAGTTTCAAATGTGTATAAAAGTACTCGGAAAAGGGCACAGTTTTATTTTTTGCAACGAGTAATTACAATTTGACATAGTGAATCTTGATAATGCTTCAATTCAAATTCCCTAGTATAGTAGGGCATAAACAATAATGAATTACATATTGTCATTTTGTACATCAACTTATTCCTACTTATGATTTGGTGGGCTAAACATTTTGACAAGCATAATTATTTTTAAAGATTGACCTACAATCTTTTAGTACATGTACCTAACTAACCTGTGTATGATTCAGGAGATCAACCATGCCATTATTTGTGGTGACTGCCATCATGACATTGACTCTGACGATTGAGGCTATGGAGACTCCGGTCAAATCTGTATCACCGTACGGAAAATACAACCTAAAATATAGGGGCTTTATAGAAACTCCGAAAAATTTCAAATTGGAAGTTGGTTCAGAGCAGCAGTCGGTAAAACTCAAGCAAGTATTAATCATGCGTTCATATTTAGATTATCAATGAATTAAAACCGCAGAGTTTCTTTGACATGCACTGCAATAGTTTATACATTCTCTTTCTCTCTTTCATGGTTATCTGCTTCTATTAATCATATAATTTGTTTGTTGTTGTCGTTCTCGTTGTTTTGATCTTGTTGTTTTCGTCATTTTGTCGTCGTCGTTATTGTAATAATCTGACATCATGTGTATGCTTTTTCCAATAGTGTGATTTTAATTAATCATTATCATTTGTTGTTTTTGTTGTCGTTATTATTATCATTATTAATATAATTATCATCATTATCGTTATCATCATCAATATTATTATCACTACTATAATTATCATCATCATCATCCTCATCTGACACTACTTCTGTAGTATTTATTATTATTATTATTTGACACTATATATGTAGTATTTCCAATGGGAACCCTTTTCATTAATTTTAGTCACAAAATCGAATATGCACTGACAAAATATCCGGCAGTGGAAGAATCCCTGAAGAGCATTTCTATAAAATGCAACTTGGCGTAAGTACTGACATAAACGTTTCATCATACTTTCATGAACTATTGAACCAATGTAAACCAAAAGTCACAAATAGCATAACTATGAAGAAGATGAAGTTTTTTAGAATGCATTATGTATTACCTGAATATGGTATTTATGACTCCCAACTGATTCGATATGCAAGAGCTTGATTTGTGTATGATCAGTTTTAGCTCACTGTAGCCGAAGGCTCAAGTGTGCTTTTCCAATCACATTTTGTCTCTTGTCTGTTTCTTCGTCTGCCTCTCTATCTATCATTTCGGTAAGCTTTCACAAAACTTAGTACAATGTATATTTGGGTGAGGAGCGTTGGATATTTTCAATTCCTACAAACTATTTGTAGAATTGTCAGTGCAGATTCCTGATGAATAAGATTTGTATAGTAACAGTTTTACCTCACTGTGCTGACCGATTCGTCTGATAGTCGTTTTGCTTCTGTTCATGAAACATTGCACCATTCCTAACCAAACGTCACAAAATGCATAACTGTGTGAAGGAGATGAAAATGTATTAAAGGAAAGAACTGTATCACTTTCTAAAGACATATCAATAAGATATATAAAATATAGAATTGATGTTTGAGCATGCATGTTCTAGTTCAATGATCTTACGCAAAGAAAGATTGCTCAAACATCAATTCTATATTTTATATATCTTATTGATATGTCTTTAGAAAGTGATACAGTTCTTTCCTTTAATACATTTTCATCTCCTTCACATAGTTATGCATTTTGTTAGGAATGGTGCAATGTTTCATGAACAGAAGCAAAACGACTATCAGATGTTATCTATGAGTATTATTAAAGTTTTAAGTTTCGTCAAGTCAAGATCTCTTGACGCAGGATGAGAACACAAAATGGTTTGAAGAATTGCATTGTGGGATGTATAGAAAAATAGTCTCACCAAGAATAACCGTTTGTTTTACGTCCCTTCAAGAATGTTTAATCCTGAGAAGGCACCAGTGGTTGATGAAGTACCACATATTTAGATTTAGTTTAGCGCTAAGTGTCGCATCATTGAGGGTTCCTTGACACACCAACGCTAGTCGCGACACGGGACCGGTCATACCTCAAAGCCCCGTGATTCTCACTTTTAAGTGCCGAGTGCATAGTGATATACATGTATATAAAAAATCTTTTAAAATTTTAGACTATCACAAGTAAAAATGAAAAAATCAGAGTTCGAAGTGACATGTAGCATTACAGTGTATATTGGACAATAATTCTAAAAAAAAAAATTACAGTTGGGACTCATCGTTATACCTCAGGATATATGGGGTCATCTTCAAAAATCTCCTTCTCAAGAACCACAACTGCATGAACAAGTGAGGATAGCGAACAGTGATCAATCTTATAACTTCTATAAAGAAAATAAAGTGATTACATGTAACGCGAGGGGCGAGAAGTGTGAGCAGGTATCTAGAAGCAGTAAGTATCCCCTGCTCACTGGTTACATCCGCATTGAGCCCTATATCTTGATCATGTAAATGGAGTAATCCGTGGTTAAAATAATTATGTAATGAACGGCCTAACAATTGGTATGAAACATTTCAGAAGGCATAATAACCGAGTGATAGCTTATATATGCAAATTAGATCATAATCAAAATATAGGGTTTACGATTTAGATACCTTATTTCTCCTCTGGTATTTCCAAAGTCCGTATTTGTCATTCTTTATACTCGCACTTTCTAAAGAAAGTTATGGTATATTGTTGTTAACCTGGTCCGTATTTCTGTCGCACTTTCTTCTTCTTCAAACTCTTCTTTTATTTTAAGCAGTAACGAATTAATATGTAATATGATAGGTGGTGTCCTGTACATGTACAATGAGATTTAAGAATTTTCACCGTTATCCTGGGGGCAAAATAGGGGTCAAAACTCGATGGTTTTATTTTCTTTTGAAATGGTCCCCAGAGCAACTCCTACATACTTAGATATTTTATTGAAAGTAGACATTAACGGCAAACTGACAACTCAACTGTATGACAAACGGGATGATGTCAGCTTCTCCATCGTCAACTTCCCATATTTGTGTAGCAATATTCCATTATCACCTGCATATGGTGTTTATATATCTCAACTGATTCAATATCCAAGAGCTTGTTCTTGGTATAGTCAGTTTTTAAATCGAGGTAAGCTACTGACAAACAAGTTGATGGTACAGGGATTTCAACAGTCTCGATTGAAGTCAGCATTTCGCAAATTTTATGGTCGTTATAACGATCTAGTTCGTCATTACAACCTCGCATTGGGTCAAATGCTGTCTGACGTGTTTCATACCGATTGTTAATCCGTTCTTGGCACACGGATTTTGACTGCGTTTACCTGATCAGGATATAGGGCTCACGGCGGCTGTGACCGGTCAACAGGGGATGCTTACTCCTCCTAGGCACCTGATCCCACCTCTGGTGTGTCCAGGGGTCCGTGTCTGCCCAACTATCTATTTTGTATTGCTTATAGGAGTTATGAGATTGATCACTGTTCGTTATCTTCACCTTGCATGCAAAAGAAAAATCGTGCTTTCTAAGTTGATTGGTGGTGTCCTGTAGATGTGCAATAAGGGTTCAAAAATTTAATTTTCACCTTTGGGACACAAATGGGGTTTGAAAAACGACGTTTTAGAAAATCGTGGACTGGAGGTTATACATGTATTACTTTTTTAAAGCACATTTTCATAATTGTTCGTACTCAAACTCAAAACTCTGTGATTTAAATCGTGATCATGCACTCATGAGTGAGGACTATAAAACGTGTATAAAATCATTTATATTGAAATGGAGTACATGCTGAAGTTTGTTCGAGTATGTTTCTGAGCGTGCTTAGAGATGTACTCAAAACAAACATGGCTAAGTTTAACTATCAGTAAGGTAAAAGTTTTATAACCTCCTGGCATGGTTCCCAGAACGCCTCTTATAATTTACACAGTAATCAAATCATCTTTTGGAAGGTCATTGATGGTGCCTTATCAATGTGCAATAAGGTTTCAGAATTTTCATTTTTTTTTCCCTGGGGCGGATTGAGGTTAGAAAATGACGTTTTTCTATTGAAAAACCTGGTTCCTAGAACTCTTCGTACATTTTATGCAGTAGCTAAATCATCTTTTTTGGGGATGATTGGTGGTGTCCTTTAAATGTACAATAAGGTTAATATCTTTTCACCTTGGGGTGCAAATTGGGAGGAAAAACAACTTTTAAAAAACTGGTGTCCAGTGTATTGTGTAATGTGCAACAAGAATATATTTGCTTTAATGGCTGGAATCTGAACCATTGAAAAGATATTTGAACAATCAAAAAAGAAAAAAATATGATTTTGAGATTATCCCTGGGTACCTGTTCATCAGAATATTCAATGCATCTGGATATGAGCAGCAGAAATATATACGGTTTAGGGGTCAGGACTGGATTTAAATAAAACAGAATTTAGTTTACGTTTTTCTCTTATATAACAATTACAAGATTGACCGCTGTTTGGTATCTTCATCATTACAATGATCATGAGATTTGAAAAATGTTGATTTTAAACGAGACTGTTTAAACTCCTGAATATGCAATATTGGAAGAGCGCTTATGTATGTGTAGGTGTTAAACTGTTCTCATACACCGGACTTAATCTTTCACACGACAGATTGCAGATTCTCGAGTGGTTATGATATCAATACACAGTAAATGCATTACATGTCAAATATGTGTACGTGAAAAGTGTACATGCTGTAATTATGTACACTGCACATACACGAATGAAGAAAACTGAGATGAGCATCGTGTGTACATAAACCCGATTTCTCAACATGAAAGGTGAAGATAGCGAACATTGATTAATCCCATAACATGTATTTAATTTACTGAAATATCATCTATAAACATTTATCAATAAAAGTTATCTCATGAAATATTATCAATAGATACTGAAAACATTCAAATATATTTATATTACAAATCGCATTTTCCTCTATGAACCAACCAATTTCAGCGCGCGACAGAATCCGTTCATATTGACTATGAACGGATTATGAACTAGCTTAAAACACGCGACTGAGAGAGCGTAAGGATTTGAAAAAAATAGAAAATCTGTCACAAAGATATCGCAAGTCACATCTTTGGATTACGATTGTAAACTTACGTGGATTATCATCCCAATCTTGCGGTCTCCTACCTCCAAAATACAGTGTACCTTGCAATGTTGATAAAAGGCAGGGTGAGACGAAATGTGACGTTATGACTATGTGTTGACGTACGTCACAATAACTACTGTGACAGAGGCTAGGAGTTCGTTTTATGCAACAAAATAGAAGCAATGTAAACAAACGGTGTTTTAGTAAATGAATATAAATATAAGAAATGAACATCACTTTTAAGGTGTTCATGGTCAATATGAACAGATTTGGATTTGAGGCAAATTCTCTGTGAATCGCTAGCGCGATTCACAGAATTTGCCTCAAATCCAAATCCGTTCATACTGACCATGAACAGCTCAAAAGTGATGTTCATTTCTTAAATGAAGAGAATTGAAGTAACATAGAGATAATTTGGCAATTCTTTATGTGAAGATAATACAAGCATAATTCTGAATAGTGTGGGAAAATTCTCGCAAGTTCACAATATCAGAAAAAATAAATTTCGTAGCATTAGTAATCACAATGTAGCACAGTGGTCATATTCGGGAGATATAGTGTATATTTCAATATATGGACAACAGACTTTGGACTACTTGGTATTAACAATGATCCTACAAATATGACTTAGGACATGAGAAGTTTATCAATTCTGTTAGTTTCCGGTTAAAATGGAACACTGATAAATATTTGAAACTATGTCTCGACGCAAGTGTAAAGGAAAAATATGTTCAGAGATATTCTAAAATGTGAAAATACAGAAATATCAATGCTGGATCAAATATAGAAAACACATTTTTCGTTTTAAATATTTGTTTATTCATTAATTTGTTCCATCTAACATTTCTTCCCTAACCGTTCAAAGTTTATACTCTTATTGTTAATTTTCCTATTCAGCGATAGTTATTGTATGTAAAGAAAGCACGGTCGTTCATATACCATATAGCGGGTTTTTACCAAAAATTTGGCGATTTGTTGACTGAAAGGTATGCTATCAATTTTAGCGGAATCAATTTTGGGGAAGAAGGAAAAGTTATCTCTCTTGCAAAAACTAAAGTGTTATTGAGTGCATATTTGGTGAGTGAATTTTGAGGAAAAGTTATATCTAATCGCTAAAGTAAGCCAAATGCATCGCCCCGCGGAAAAAAACCGCTATATTGCATAAGGCACTTGATCCCCCCCCCCCCCCCCTCTGGTGTGCCCAGCGGTCCGTATCTGCCCTACTCCTAATTCTGTCTTATTTCTAGGTGTACATGTAGCAGTCCTGTTATAAAATAATTATGAGATTGATTTACAGTCCATTGTATTCACTTTGTTATCAATAGCATGCTTTTATATGACACAGGTACGTCAATGACATCGGCCTTGAAGAAACATGTCCGACCGAGCTTCAACGGGCCACCCAGGTATACATTAATGGAGAAGAATGCGCCGTGGTTAGGCCTGGATACCAGTGTGTCACATTCGCAGTTTGCCAACAGCTAAAGTAAATAACACACTCTCTCTCTCTCTCTCTCTCTCTCTCTCTCTCTCTCTCTCTCTCTCTCTCTCTCTCTCTCTGCGTTTTACCTATATAAAACTGCATTACGTTTATTCGGTCATTTAGTTAAGGCAGTACTCACCAACGGTTCTGTAATGTGGGATGTTTGAAAGAAACTGACTGGATCGGGAATCGAACTCGAAACCCCTGTATTACTTGAATTATCAGGTGTTCTAACCTCCAGACCTGTATCCACAGTCCGTATAGCCTCAAATACTACATTCCTCCCTCCTTTCGTTTGTCTTTGTCTTCGAAGACACACAACCCAGATTCTTTTCGCCTCCAGCAGGACAACTTGTATTGTAGGGGTTGTCAACAACAACTGTCGTATATATAAGAAAGGAGAAAAGTTTTGGTTGAACCCGGGACCCCTGCATTACTAGTCAGGTGCTCTAATCACTGAGCTATCCAGGCTGATATCCACGGTCCGTATAGTCCTAACTACTACAGAAACAAAAGACTTTGAACAATGTGTGGTAGGAATTGTGTGAAAGATGATATATACTCATTTATTTATTTTCCTTTATATAAAAGTGATAGGCCGGCCTATTTCCGTGATACTGCTAAAACTAATACAAATGTTGTAGTCTATCAAATAAAGCAACATTTCTGTGGCTTATGTCAATTGAGGATCATGAAAGGTGAAGACGACGAACAGGGATCATATGTTGTTACCTAAGCTTGGGTTAAATTATAATCAACATCTTCAAAATAAGAAATAATAAACAGTGTAAGATGTAAAATGTACTATATCTATATCTATCTATCTATATATATATATATATATAATCATTTCTTGATTGACTTTCCGCGGATTTCTGCCTATTTGTATGTACTAAAGAGCTCAGAATTCTACGTATGAATGAATTGTATAAAATTGAATACCAATACGTTGATACCGTTTTATACCCTGATTTGTATTGTAGGCTGCCCTGTTCCGGGTCAGGATCTAGTGAGTGCTTATATGATGGATTCCGATACTTTCGTGCCTGGGTCTACTGTAAAAGTTGTGGTTTCAAGTTAGTCAAACTGAAGTTGCCTCAATGCTGTTCATGTAGAAAATTCCAAGTCTGCGAGATTCCACAGAATTAATTTTCATCAAAGTTTCAATAAATTCTAGCATACCGTACACTGTATTTTTTATCAGTAACCATGACTAAGAAGTTATCTCCAGTCGTGAGTTATAGCGACCATACAATTTGCGATTTTAAACGAGATTGTTGAAACCCCTGTACTTTCAACTTGTTTGTCAGTCGTCTGCTTCGATTTTTCATTCAGCATATTTTTTATTTCATCTTCAGAGTACTTTTGCGTGGAATCAGAGTGGTGTTTAATAAGTAATTTTTTGGATGACTGATCACTAGATACGAATATTTCCTGTTTCTTTTTTTGGCGAAGAAGCATTTGTCTATATCAAAAAGTCTAGTCTTTAATTATCATCAGGATTGATCGTGTAAGGTGTTGAAAAATGATGCTAGAGTTCCTCATTGACATTTACGTAGTCTTTGGTGATCACAGTATGTTGGAATTCCCATTGGCACGAATTGTGCTCCTTTATTAGCTAACCATTTTTTATATTCTTAAGAGGCGTAATTTGTTCGGGCTTATACACGAGAAATATCTCCTGCATTTTGATATATCGATATTTCATCTATTTAATACCCATATACGTCGATTTGAAATATCTCAGCGAACTTGAAATAAGACACCACCGTCTTGGAACATCTGCTTGATACCTAGATGTTTTATTGAACATAAATGTTAACGGCAAACTAACAACTCAACGACAAACGAGATTACTTCAGCTTCTACATCGTCAGCTTCTCGTATTTATGTACCAATATATGGCAATATTCCATTATCACCTGCATATAGCGTTTATGTCTCTCAGGGATTTGATACACAAGAGCTTGTTCTGCGTATGATCAGTTTTAAATTGAGGTAGGCTATCGGCAAATAAGTTGATGTTACAGGGGTTTCAACAGTCTCGTTTGTAGTCAGCAAGTCTAACGATCTAATTTACACGAAATAGTAATATAAATACAATTTGTCATTAGGTCGAATGCTGTCTGACGTGTTTTATACCATATTGTTGGGCCGTTCTTTACATGCTGAATTTTCCCTACGGTAAGTCGTTTACCTGATCAAGATATACATGTAGAGCTCACGGCGGGTGTGACCGGTCGACAAGGGATGCTTACTCCTCCTAAGCACCAGATCCCACTCCTGGCTTGTCCAGAGGTAGATATTTGCCCTGCTCTTAATTTTCTATTCTTATGCTGTACAGCACTTGTTGACGAAACATTTGGGCGAATTACATGTATAGGGATACAATTTTAAAATTTTATAGCAAAATATAGGAACTTATAAGTAAATTATGGAAGTTTTAGACATTTAGATGGACTTATTAACCTTTTCAAATTTGACAATAACTTCACAAAAATGCATAAAGTGGCTATAACCTTAATAGTAACACCTTGACAATAAAGAACCTCACAAAAATACATAAAGTGGCTATAACCTTAATAGTAACAACTTTGTTACATTCACAACCAATAAACAAGTTTGAAACATGGATCCACTGATCAACTACTTTTCACTGAGGTAAAATCTGAATAAGATTTGTAAACTACATTAATTTCAGAGGTGTTGTCCTCTACAATGCATTCTGTGAATAAAAATGTTAAATAGGAAACATTTTATTTTAATAAAAAATCAAACTTTCACAAACCCATAAAATGTTTTTATATGACATAATTGAACATACTAGAATCCAAAGAAAGATCTGCAGATATTATTTCTCTTGCTCTGTAATTTTGGGCAATATATACCCGTATGATACATACATGTATATTATAAATACAGACATGTAAGTAGCAGGATGACACACTATATTCCTCAATCATCAAACTCATAATTCAAGTATTCAAATCACATTTCATTACATCCTCATAGTCTCTGGTAGACAATGATGAGAAAAACATCAACAAAGAATTAAATAACAGTACCACGTCATGATTTTTTTTATACTGAACCTGTTCAACCACTATAACTGTGACATTAAGATAATTTCCATGTAAAACCTATTCAGAGATTAGTACATTACCAAAACCCATACATAAATAATTTAATTATGATAACGCATGTATCAGTTCTAAGTACAGCTACTCCAATCCCCCCCCCCCCCCCCCCCCCCCCCCACACACACACAAATTACTAGGAATGTCAGTCAGGAACAAGTAACCTGGTGGAATTATTCGTCAAAAATAAACATTTTCATGGCAGAGAGAGTATGACATGCACGAGAATGAACCCAGATAAAAACCATTTTTCATTCATGTTTTAGAAGGAAGTCGGCCATTATGTACAATGTAGTAATAGTATACCTCGAAAATATGTTAATTGTCCTCAGAAATAAAAAAAAAAAAAGAAGTTTTAATTGCCTGAAAAGAATAAACCAAAAATGCACAAATCAATTTCTAGGCTTATGTCAAAAATGAATATCACAAAGATATTTTCCTGGAATCCTAATCGGTCTCTGCATACTGAATAAAAACAAATGCACTGTTTGGTTATCTATGTGAAAACCTTGAAAATCTCAATCATATTTTTCTGTCTCACAGAAAACATATACCATATTTTGTACCAATATTAATTTCAAACCATGAACTTCATCATTTCTTAATTGTTACTTGTAAGACATGTCCCTTATAATCTGAAAATCGGACAACTCTAAAATTTCGTAAAGGCATAACAAAATATTTGGAGTCGGGGCGATTTATTTCAGTCTCTCTGGTAAAGGCAAACATTGTCTAATTTTGGTCCAGTATGGGATTACTGTCTTTAATAATCAATTCATGTTTAACAATACAAAACCAGCTTTAGAATACATGTAAAATACGTACATTGATAAATGATATTTCAACACTCAGACCTCACTTAAACTGACATTTCCCCTCACCTTTCTCACAAACCTTCACTGATACAAAGGCAACATTTGTAAATCTCTCATTCAAACTTGCATCCAGCATGATACAACACCTCATCACCCATGTATAATTCATAAAATCAATCACGAAAAATTAAAAGGCGTAACACTATCATCAGCTGATTTTCGTCTCAATGACATTTAGTTTTGCAGGAATGCATCAACATTTTTGCTAGAAGCATCACATGATTATGCAGCCTTGGCCTTTGAAGATTCACGAGAAATATTTAATCTTTCCAATTAATATTGCACAAGCACAAAACACTACAGGATGGAAAATTGCCTTTGATGGAATTTTAACGACTATAAAGCAAATACTCTTGTGTCCTTGTATAACAATTAAACTAAGAAAGTTTTGTATTAATTGATTTAATCACTTGTTATAATTGGGATAATTCTGTGCTGGTTTGGGATAACCACTGAAGGGCCCTTGCCCTCCCGGTCTGGCATAGGGATTAGACTGGTTTGCAGGGGTGGATCCAGCACTGCTGGGGGGTGTACCTCCTGGCTGAGGTTGTCCTGCATATCCCCCTTGAAACATTCCCTGTACAAAAATCAAAGAAGTGTTAAGAAAAGAACTCTTACCATCTCTCTGTTCAAATAAACCAAGAGTACATGAAATTACACAAACCATACAGAATCACTGATCATTTCATACACAAATACAGTTAAAGCGGACCTCCAGGGCTAACGTCACACATAAAACACAGTTATAGCGGACCTCCAGGGCTAACGTCACACATAAAACACAGTTATAGCAGACCTCCAGGGCTAACGTCACACATAAAACACAGTTATAGCAGACCTCCAGGGCCAACGTCACACATAAAACAGTTATAGCAGACCTCCAGGGCCAACGTCACACATAAAACACAGTTATAGCGGACCTCCAGGGCCAACGTCACACATAAACACAGTTATAGCAGACCTCCAGGGCCAACGTCACACATAAACACAGTTATAGCAGACCTCCAGGGCCAACGTCACACATAAAACACAGTTATAGCAGACCTCCAGGGCCAATGTCACACATAAAACACAGTTATAGCAGACCTCCAGGGCCAACGTCACACATAAAACACAGTTATAGCAGACCTCCAGGGCCAATGTCACACATAAAACAGTTATAGCAGACCTCCAGGGCCAATGTCACACATAAAACACAGTTATAGCAGACCTCCAGGGCCAATGTCACACATAAAACACAGTTATAGCAGACCTCCAGGGCCAATGTCACACATAAACACAGTTATAGCAGACCTCCAGGGCCAATGTCACACATAAACACAGTTATAGCAGACCTCCAGGGCCAATGTCACACATAAAACACAGTTATAGCAGACCTCCAGGGCCAATAGAAAACAAAAATAATTATTACCAAACTTCATTGTATACAATATTTTTCATTATTTTCCTATCATCAGGGAATAAATATCACTTCACAATAAGCATGACTTTGTTATAGGTGTTTGCTATAAGTGTGCTTTACTATAATTAATTATCTTATCAAAATGTCCAATAGCAATTTACAGAATGCTTAACAAAGTTTAAATCTAGGATTATATATCACAGTTTTAGTGAAGGAGATATCTATGTCCCAAGCTTCAACTCAAAATGTCCATGTGTGACTGAGAAGCATCGGGTGTAGAAACCCAAACAATAACTGACCAATCACCAAGAGAGACGAGCGATACCACTCCAACCATCCAGTAGTGGACACTATGAATTATTTTTTTTTAAATTAAAACGTCCAAGGGGCACAACTGCCATAAAATCAACCAGAACCAAGTTGACCGGGTACTTTCACTGTATCTATAGGTGTATACATACAAAATTTAAAGTTGTAAAATGTGCCTCTGTAACAGAGTTAATGGATGGAAAATGAATTATGAAAGAAAAGAGTAATACTATTTCATAAAAAGTAAAATTCCAGACCATCAAATATTGTAACCATGATGTCAATTTCTCACAATAATACATTTACTGTAACATTTTACACTCATGATTAAGACCCTAAATTAAAACACTCGTGATTAAGGTCTTAATATAAAACACTCATGACTAAGACCCTAAATTAAAACACTCATGATTAAGGTCTTAATATAAAACACTCATGACTAAGTTAGAACACTCATGGCACATGCCTGCCACTTTTGTTTGATTTGCGCACCAAAGAAAAACTGAACATGTAACCACTTTAGGGGGTGATGAAGTTATCACAGGAAGTGACACATTCGGTGGCAAATAGACCTACATGTGTACGTAGAGAATAACAAATCATGGTATGTACTTGAACAGATAGTAAAGCCTTAAAAATTGCTTTTGTTCATAGGATGTTCTACATTTCCCCATAATAAATCTGTTAGCTTGTAGAGGTGCCAGCAGGACAAATGATACCTCTAGTTTATTGAGGTGGTCCAACGGATTATTTCTAACACAGAACACCCGCAATGCAGGGTTTTTTTTTAAGACTGATTTATGACATTGAACATTAGAAGTGCAACCATGTTGAATGATTTCAATTACCATAGTAACAAAGTTTTTATGGAGTACTTAAGACAAAACCTAGGATTCCTCTCGAGCAGTCATAGACATACGATTGAAATTCATCGTAAACCACAAATCCTGAATTTCGCAAAACAGTTGTGCATGTAATGTCTTACAACTAATTCTAAGATTTACAACCTTTTGTAACACGGGCCCCTGTACACTAAGATGTTACCTGTTTACTAAAATGTTACCTGTACACTAAGATGTTACCTGTACACTAAAATGTTACCTGTTCACTAAGATGTTACCTGTACACTAAGATGTTACCTGCTGTTGCTGATTCCATGAGGCTGATGATGATGCTGGAGGCATCTGGCCTTGTCCAGGCTGAGGCATGCCTTGGCCACCATACTGCCCGTAACCATAGTTACCAGTGCCCTGTTGTGGGGGATACCCAGGCTGCCCTGGAGGTACCCCCTGCGTTGGCTGTGGTGGCCCATGGGGCATCCCTTGTTGCATGCCTTGTTGTTGACCCTGGGGCATTCCCGGTTGTCCTACCTGTCCAGGTGGCATGCCCTGTGCGGGCTGCCCTGAGGGCATTCCATGTTGTTGGCCCTGAGGCATTCCTGGCTGGCCAGGGGGCATCCCCTGGGTCATTGGGCTTGGTTGCCTTTCAGGTTGAGAGGTGGAAGGGTTCTGAAAGGGTCTCTGCTGTGCACCTGGCTGGGGCGGTGGGGCTTGTTGCTGGGGACCACCAGGGAAGCCTGAACAAAATAGTCAGACATTTATAAACTTCAATTTTCTGCTAATTTTTCTGATTAAAATTCAGATAACAAAGAACATATACAGTATGTATATGAATGGTGTGAATAGGACTAGGACGTTGTCAATGCATATAAATACAGCATCTTACATTTCAAAAGATTGAAAAAAGATTCAAATGCATGAATCAAGAAACATGATAAAGTACAGTACAATCAAAGCAAGAGGCCTTTGGGTCATCTCAAAGTGTACATTCAGTACGATCAAAGCAAGAGGCCCTAGGGTCATCTCAAAGTGTAAATTTGGTTTTTATATGCCTACATAGCAAAAGAAGTTGGAAGTTCATGAAAATCATCTCACTGATAAATCCGATAAGGTAAGGCCTTGAGAAATAAAGTCTCAGGAAATGCAATGCTTTACAGTCCACAACTTCGTTACCTGACTTATAAGTCATTGAATTAATTAGTAAAAATGAAAGTTTTCATTTCTTTAATGATTTGTTCTTATTTCTATTGATAATTCAAATGCCCACTTCAGATATAAATAATCATTTTCAAACGGATCATTATCATTTCCTTCTCAATGTTTTCTTTAATATTAAGAATATAATTATTATATAAAAGTTATTTCAGGTTTAAATCATCCCCAGGAAGAACAAAAAATGCCCCCCCCCCCCCCAAATCAAATTGACAGGCCATGTCTACCATATTATGTAGGCCGTTCATAAAGTGGACAAAGTGTCATGGAAACTATTCAGCGTTTCATGTAAGAATCATTTGTCCCATGCAAGTGGTGTAGAAGCACGTTTCTGAGTTTATAATTACCCCGATATAATTATCATTACATGATTATCCCTCTTTCATTTAAATTTCAACTTTTCATGCCCAATTGTTCTAGAGAAGATTTTCAAATGACCCCACGCTATCTTGACCTTTTCTTGATTATCTCTTATATATCCCTATAGCTTACAGTGTTATAATGAGTCTCTTATATATCCCTATAGCTTACAGTGTTATAATGAGTCTCTTGTACATCCCTATATTTTACAGTGTTATAATGAATCTCTTGTACATCCCTATAGTTTGCAGTGTTATAATGAATCTCTAGTACATCCTATAGTTTACAGTGTTATAATGAGTCTCTTGTACATCCCTATAGTTTACAGTGTTATAATGAGTATCTAGTACATCCCTATAGTTTGCAGTGTTATAATGAATCTCTAGTACATCCTATAGTTTACAGTGTTATAATGAGTCTCTTGTTCATCCCTGTAGTTCACAGTGTTATAATGAGTATCTCGTACATCCCTTTAGTTTACAGTGTTATAATGAGTCTCTTGTACATCCCTATAGTTTACAGTGTTATAATGAGTCTCTTGTACATCCCTATAGTTTAGTGTTATAATGAGCCTCTTGTGCATTCCCTTTGTATCATACCTGGGGCCTGCTGACCGTACCCGGGCTGCTGCCCTTGATAACCCATGGGCTGCTGATTAAAGCTCGGCTGTCCAGGGTGCTGTTGTGGGGTGGATCTCTGGGGTAGACTCTGGGATGGCTGAGGAGAAACAAAAGCTGAAGGGTGGGAGACAGGATTGGTGGGGGTGGGTGAGGGCTGGATATTTTGTTTCTGGTTAGTTGCTGAGCCAATGCTGGATATGCTGTCTGGGGTTCCAGATCTCTCTTGTCCTATAATGAAATTCAATAGAAAATTCAATTCTGGTAAGGCTTGAAGTTAACGGGCTTGGACTGAATTATGTTTCGTAATTAGCCATTTTTATCTGAATAAGAGTTCACTACCCAAATCCAATTCACACAAAACGCTAATTTTACCGCTCATTCCAAACGAAGACATGACTTTGCTGGAGCTGTTTTCATCCACGGACTTCTGACTGGAGTACGGATCAAACTCCTTGCTATGGGAGACGTCCCTCGGCTGGCTGGAAGTCACCTGATCCACCCGACGCCTGCTCTCCGATACAAACACTGGCTCATCTAGCACAAGAAATCTTGAATTCACATAAATTTTACCAGACCCTCACTCATTTAAAAATATTGAATAAAATCTTGAAACTTAAATGATATCACAAATGAAAATGTGTATTTGTTGCAAAATGACATCATTCATTTTTGCCACTGACCCACAAACTCTGATCAACTTTTCACTCAGTCAATATGTGAAAATCACCTTTGGCATTAGGCATCCTTTTGCTGTCCCTAGAACTGGTAATTTCCTGCTCCCCCACCTCCATCTGGTCCAGGAGCTGGGTGACCCGATCTCGAATCTGTCTCAACTCTTTCCTCAACGTGGTCAGTTGCTGCCCATTTCCTGTAGGTGTATTGTTCTGTCCATTTACTGAAATATATCAAACTCAATCATGCTGATGTCAGATTCCTGGGTACGTATGTTTGTCACTAAAGTTAAATTATCACAATAACTCTGTTTAATAGATTCTGTCACTGCTGTAGCCTTGATGAAGTGAAGTAAGAATTCACCGAGAGATTTCAATACAACTGACACATCAAAATTTTAGATTAGTTAATGAAGTTTTAAACAACTTTATTCATGCAATTGAGTGAGAGGCACATTGATTCAAGATTAAGGGCAAAAACACTTTTAAAAGAAAATACCAGTTGAAAATATGCTACAATACAATGCTTTGGCACAATGCTTTGTTATGCAATATATATTCCTCTCTCTCTCTCTCTCTCTCTCTCTCTCTCTCTCTCTCTCTGTCTCTAATAAAACAAAAGGATAAAACATTAAATAAAAAACCTTTCCCTGACAGCCATATAAAATGTATATGCCAAGAAATATGGATTTTATTCCATGTATAAAAATAGAGATAAAATTGTTAAAGAAAAATATTCCAAAATGTCTCCATGGGTGGAGATGCACAGATACATGTTACTTTAAGGCAGGTCATACTCCATTAATGCATGTAAATTATAGTCTTTAAAATCTGTTCTATACAGAAGGAGGAATTATATTTTGGTATCTTTCTGTGTTTGAAATTAAAGCTTAACCTGGAATTCGTCTGTGAAATAAGCATAGAGTGATATCCATCTGGCATTAAATGTTGCATAGATCTATTTTCTTTACGCGGCTTTTCACGTTCCTATACCGGAAATGTAAACAAGAAGTGTAAATACCAGAGTCGGGCATCGAAAATTTTCCGGAAATTGCAATTTCCACAAAATAAAAAAATTCCAGGCAGGCCAATTTTTGAGGGGCGGGCGGGGATGATAATCTATCAATTAAGTTGAATTGCCCTTAATAGAAAATGAAAAAGGATTTAAACATAGATCTTATTGGCTATAATGCCGGTAAAACACCCATAGTTTATCAAAAGTGTTCCTGAATCCTACCATTGTCAGTAAGAAATGATTTTTAGACATCTAAACGAGAAACAATCTCAGATTCAATATATGACAGAGAAAAAGCAGACAGCATTCTAAATAAAAACTTTTTTCAGTTGAACAAAACTGTCAATGAACAAAATCAACATATTTTCTTAATATCAATGAATTCTTAGTGTACAATTTTCATACATATATTCCATGGCATATATTTTCAATGCTCCATATTTTTCGATATTTACATGACACATTTAACATATTCTTTACATATGTCATCACTTGATGTGTTTATAACATCATCAGTCTACTTTCATATTCATCAGACAAAAATCACATGATAACAGATCATCTCGTGTTTCTTTTCATCTTAGTAGAGCTCTGCATGATTTATTCTCTGTATGAATAAAATTTACATGAAAATAAAATTTTAATTAAAATATATATACTTAGTGATATTTTTTGTCAATTACCATGGTGTCACATTGTTTCACAGATTTTATCCCAGCAAGGATTTTCACGACTTGCATTAATGTACCTGCATGCATACATATATTACATAATACATTTGAATGCATGCAATAGAAGATACTTACCAAATAAAGTTATTTTTAGAATCCTGCTGCACTGTATTGCAAATGATAGATCCGAGTCATCGAAGATAGTCACCAGATCTTGATCTGAAATAAAAGATTATAGAAGATAGTCACCAGATCTTGATCTGAAATAAAAGATTATAAGCATAATCCCCAAACATAAAATTTATTCCCTAACACATATATACATCATGAGCAAGTGCCACTGTACGAAACCCCATGCTGTTTACATCACAATACTAAACAAAGTGATAGTTTTCCCAAGTTGAACTTCAAATAATAATTGCAGCTAAACATTATAGACCTACACTCCATAAAATTTCCAAACTAATAAAGTTTCATGTAGTGACTTTAAATTTTTGTTAGTTTTCCCATTTTGATTCCAGATGGATGGATTTTTTCCTCGCCTAAATTCCATACCTTCGTCTTTATACTTGATCAGAATGTCATCATCATTGTTCAGCTTTCCCCTAAACACTCTCTGCATCATCAGCACCAACTCATCGTAGGTAATGTCCTCATTGTGGATCGGAATTCTCCGGATGTCGTCTCCTAACTGGACTTTGATGATTAATTTTCCACTCAGATCCATTCTGATTTGAATCTGCATATAAGGCAGAAGAAATCTAAAGTCTCATGCATCAAAATTCTTAGGACTCAATTGTATGATGATCTTGCACACAGTTTACTTACCACTGTATATTTAATCCCCTTCTTTCCTAAATGCTAATCATTACAAGTAATCAAAATTGATCTCGCATTCCTTTACACTTTTGATTAACAAACTTTGTTCCAAATGGGAAATTCAATGTAAATTTAGAACCAATCTCACATTTTGAATAGGAGTATACCAAATCAAAAGATCTGAATTGCTGTGCACATTATTTTTAGTCTATCACTCAGCCCTAATTAAAAGATACATCATGTAGTATTGTACAGTACACTATTAAAAGACATAGTATATATTTGGTCTATCTTTATTATCAGGTATTGTTGCATCTGTGGTCAGAAACACCCTGTACATCTTTGATCTTCCATAAAATGGAAACTTAAACAGACCAAACAATTTTCAGTATGAGAGTACACACAATTAACAAATAAACATATTGATAATGTGATGATCTAAATCAAGTCCCAGTCTGCACGGTAAACTTAGAAAATGCATTTACTACCTTATAAAACATGTGATATTTCCAAACTAAATTAAGAATCCATCTACTTTTCTCCAATTCAAAGATTGTTTTCGTCAAGTACTTTAAAAAAGTAATTATGCTGCATTATCTGAACTTTGAGAACAAGAAGACATTCTTCTCTAAAAGTCAGAAAGTAATTCTCTTCTTATTTCTTGCACGTGCCACTTCTCGCTTCTCACCGCCGCGACCCGAGTTCGATCCCCCTAATCGGCAGTGGTTGTATGTGAGAGAGTATAGCGGTCGCCCGCTCGGACATGTGGGATTCCTCCTGGTACTCCGGTTTCCTCCCACATAAATTACCCCTAGTGCAAACATCCGTGCATCAAACTTCAAAAGACCCCATTGGAAATAAGCTTTCCAGCTTTCATGAGTTATCCTCGTTATTTATGTATGTATGTATATACCGAATAAACACTTTACAGTCATTCATTCATTCACCACGTCCAGTAATAAATGTCGAGGAAATTCGGATACAACACTAATGTATGCAATGTAAGTTGTAACGTTTGATTGTAAGAGAGTACAATAAATCTACGCACAGAATAAAGCCGGAAGTTGGATATTAGAGTATGAAAAAAGTACATGCATAAATTACATATCATACTTAGTCGCTGTCTTACCTTTACTTAACAATTTATGTCAATGTCTGTAAGACTTCTAGCAATATTCACTACCTGTCAGATGTGGCGATTTGCCGCTTACAACATTCAGCTTTCTTCCTGAAAGAAAGGGCCGCTTGTGTGCATAAGTACATTTTTGTATATTGCGAAATGTTTGGATTGTCTAGAAAATAATGTATCCCATGGTGTTGAATTAATATTATCTGAATTATCAGGATTCAGGAGGTCTGAGGTAAACAGTGCTCACGGAGTGAAGACTAGAGACCCGTGGGCCTTATCGGTCACTTGCGTATCACACAAAACCTCTTCTACAGGATGAAGGCCAGGGACGGATCCAGGAATTGTGGTTACGGGGGACGCCACTTTATGAGGCAGGGGGTCTAGGGGCTGCATTAAGGCCCCCATGGGTCCAGGGGGCGAAGCCCCCGGAAGCTCTTGGATTTTACAGGTTTTATAGAGCTTGAAATATGTCTCCTATTTAGTCATTTGTACCCCCCATTTAAATCCGCCACTGAAGGCTACACAGCATCTATCCACATATCCCTAATTAAAGGACAGTTGGCTACGTAGCATGTATAAGTGGTGCAAATGTATATCTTTAAAACTGCACTCATGGTCCAAAAAAGGCTGTTTAAATCAAAAAATTCTTGTCATCAACAACCTAAAGTTGCGCAAAGCTTTCAGTTGCTCATGGACAAGTAACTTAACCCCAATAGTACCTAAACAACAATCTCGTAAACTTCAACAATAAAATGGATGAATTGATTCATATAGATTGTTCTCTTACTTTGACTGTAATGTAAAAAAAATTTTAAACGGGGGGGGGGGGGGGGGGGGGGCTGTAATTTTTCTATGATGTTCCGTCAAAAGTTGAAATAGATTGCCCCTCCATATTGATCACATTTCCCCCACTGTTTTGGACTTCCTTGGTCCACTAGTTCGAATTGAAGTTATTGGTTTTTTTGTTTTTTTTTCTAATTTGACAATATTCTATTAGTACACATCAACAAAATAAAAGAATATACATGTACAATAAATTCAATAGATTGTCCTGACATATCCTTTTAACATCGTATTTAAAATTTCACATCTACGTTGTATTTTTAAGTAAAATTCCCTCTGTTTTCTTCATTAATCTTTGTGCATGCCGTTTGTTCTTTCCTTATGACTTTATTAATAACTCGTCGTATTCTTTTGTAGTGAAGATATGGGTGAGTGTCTTATAATCACAGTTAGTCAAGCTAATGAGTCTTTAATTACGTACGTAAGTTTTGTTTGTGTGGATCAATGATACTATTGATAATATCTGTGTAAAAGACGTCCCAGGTCTTTTTTTTTTTTTTTTTCTTCAAAATTTTGCTTAAGAGAATTGTAATAAAAATCTTTAATTTCATTCCAAATAATCCTGTAGAATTCAACAGGCATAATCCAGATCTAAGTCAAGGGTCGGGCCTTTCTTTAATTAAATAGCTTGTTCACATTCAATAAGCGTGGGGGATTCATCTTGGAGTTGTCTTTCTTGGTTTGAGGGCTCTGTGCATTGAACACAACTAAATCTTCATAAAAAATGTCAAATTTGCACAGCAGGTGCCCGTTTCATTCATCAATAGTATACCCCATGTACAAAGCGATCGGAGCAAGATAACTGACGTAACTGGTGATTTACTTCCCCTGGGGACTATCGTGATTTCTGCCTGTTTCATCAGTGAAATATGAAGCGCGTGTGGTACGTTTTAAATTGAAATAACTTTGTATAAAATCAAGATATTTCCGCAAAAATGGTTTCATTAGAAAGAAGAATGATGAAATTTGCTATTTCAATCACTTATTAATCCTAAATTTATTTATACATTTTTTTAAATTGCTAATTATTTCAAATTTCATATGAGTAAGATCTTTGGTTTTGTGAAAATATTCAATTTTCGGTACTATAATGGAATCTGCATCTGGTCAATTTGGTATGCTAGAAGAGCCCATTAATTACGCTTAACAGATTAAACCATGTTGATACTCACGGGTGATTAGTGTTTCAGATAATGGCCCGCTAATCTGTCAGGGGTTGTGCGTATTTAGCCTTTCTTCAAAGCAGGGGTAACACATTAAGAAGACTAAATACTGGTTAAAACAAATAAATAAGACTAAAGTCTGACTGGATAATATGACGTTTTAAAACGTGTACACAAATCATACAGATATCATCCATGTAACTGTTCATTACAATTTTTTTTTAGCTAAAACATTTCCTAAATTTTGGTTCCAAAGAAGATGTAGACCAAATATCAAGGGCGCTAAGTATAGTGACGTTGAATTGCAAGTGTTCAAAATGCTCAAAACGGTACGAATATCTAGTGACAAACTTAATATGCAGGACAGAACACAACTTTTTGTTCAACACTGTAGAAGACGGCAATAGAATTATGGCCTACGCCGTCAGAGCCTTGATATCCTGCTACGGAGGGGACTGTCGGAAATCGTGTCAGAAATATTGCTTCGCGTGTTGGGCCCTTAAAACGAATTATTTGAAATCTTCTGTGTTAAGGAGACATTTTGATGTTCATACGAGTGACCTTGACGGGCATTTACCATGAATTATCTGAATTTCTCTTTAGGACATAAAATTAAAAATAAAATAAAAATTTCGACACTCTACGCAGAAATACGAAATCTCTTAATTGGGTTAATTCACAATAAGGACATTGAATCAAGAAATCATAGAGTTATGTGTGATGCTTATGAATGTCAAGGAAAGTCCATCTAACAGTTGTGCAAGGCAGGAGGAGGGGGGGGGGGAGGTATTGTGCAATATGCGTATTGTAAAATCGATGTGAACTTTTGATACGTCTTTTGGATGTGTTAAGTGTTAAACCCGCCGGTGTATGCTATGTAGATGGGTGTTTATACAAATATTTGCGATTTTCTAGCTGTATAAGGCAAAAAAATACGTTGTTGATACGTATTTAGATGTAATTGATATTTCGCATTGTGTATTGCGTCATGTTTCTTGAATGACCTATTAAAACACTGTTTTGGTTTCCAAACCTCTTGTTTTGATATCCTGTACTGATTTTGAGCCGATGAAAAGGGAAAGGACTGAGAAAAACGGGAAATTGTGAAATTCACGACTTCCTTCAATGTATCACACCGGTAATATTTTTCTCTATATATTACTATAGGGGGAAAAATTCATTAAAAATCAGTTTACAAAATTGATGCCGAATAACGCAGTCAGACACGTTCTATGTTACCTATCTCGTCTGCCGACACCAGAAAAACAACACCCTACGCGGCATTTTCGAAAATAAATTATCTGCAAACAAGACTACCCTCAAATCCACGTGTTTTTCACATGTGTGTAAACAGCCGGAGTATACTTCAGGAAGTAGCCTTAGCTACCAACAGCAAATAGTTCCTTTGTATACACTTGGTTATTTCTACAAATAACATAAAATTTCCTAATCAGGGGTGCAAAAATTAAGAGAAAAGAAGAAGAGACAATGAGAAAAATCGCGCAAGGAAAAAAAATATTTCTTTAAATATATGGAACTACAATTAACTAAGTTCATTTTGATTGGATAATTACCGGTGTGATACCTTCACTGAGTAAGTATATTAATTAACTTGCATTTTGCGCTTCAAAGAATTCACACAATTTACTCATTATATCGCCAGTTATAGTGAGTATTTCATTATTCCCGGTGTTTATTTCGTAGTATACGTTTGATGATTGTGTTTGCAGTTTAAATCTTTTGAAATAAGGTTCATGTTTTCACCTTTTTTGATCCAATTTGACTGTAATTGTACATATGTAGCTTTTGCAATATGCTTGTGCATATCATGGCTCTAACTGTTTCTTCTTTTTTTTTTTTTTTTTAATATTATCATTGTTATTATTTTTACATCTATTATATTTGAATCCATTGACTCTATTTTTTCAATTTCTCCTTAGAATTATCAACTGAATAAGTTGTTTTGTTTCAAGACTTTGATGCAGCGAAAATTGCATTGAAAACGTTTTAACTTATAGTATTGTGGTTTTTTCCCCCAAAAAAATGTTATTTATTTCTTCCACTTTTTCACGTAGTTGTGTTACATAATTAGCATCAGTTGATAAGGGTGTATTTAATTTCCAATACCCTTTACTTTTCTCTTCTCCTGTAACTGTACAACCGAACTGTGTTGTCAAATGATTTAAACGTCTACTGTTGTGTACTTTAGGTGCTTTTTCGTAAAGATCTTATTCATCGTGGTGAGTCCACCCTCTCTTTCCGTTTTAAAAGAAATCGTATGTCTAAAATGTTGTAATATCGGCGAAACCCTTTCCCCAGATCTCCCGTTTGTTCAGACAAAGTGTTGTCCACTCATTGATCCAATACAATCCTGAACGCACCCACACATTTCTTTCTAAAGATGTCCATGACTGCGTTTCCGTCTTTGGGTATTGGGAAAGAGTCCCGTCACATTCACATTATTTCCTTGTGGACTAGTTAAATTTCCCACATCATATACATTATCATTGTATCCATATGGAAATGCAGTGCCTAGGGTCCTGATCTAGTGTGCATATATTACCCAATCTAGCATCTGCTCGTCTGCTCTTGTTCTTATTTGACAATTTATGCCAAAATCTTAGGTTTTTCTCATCCATTAAAAGTAGAACTGGATGTAAAGTGACATTCAAATCAACATCAAAATGTAGTAATGCTAACATCAAAGCCAGACACTTAATATTGCACTTTCTTTCAATGGTAGAATAATTTTGTTGGCACTATGTATCAAATACATAAAACGAAAATGTATAGAACATAATATTGCAAATCACAAAATTTTTGGTTTGAAAAAAAAAAAGAATTATGCGCATTAGACGGACCTCGATATATGGACAGGGTTACGTATTTTTAAACACCTTCACCCAAAATTGCAGACGTTTATCGTTCTTCTTTGCAAAATGTGAGGACCAATCATCTTTCATTTCAAGTGGGATATAATTCCTTTGAAAGGTACGCTATCATTGATTTTCAAACAAAAACTATCGGAAAGGTTTAATTCGCAGCAATTATAAGTAATATCAAAAGTCAAATGTGACAAGTTGAAATTAGCGAACAGTAATCAATCTCATAATTCCTATAAAGAATGCAAAATTATGAGTAGGACAGATGGATTCACCAGAGATATGATCAGTTGCCTTTGAGGAATAAACATACCCTGGTGACCGTTTACATTCACCATAAGACTTATAGTTTGATCAGATAACAGAATAATCCGTTAGCAAATTCAGAATATAAAGAATGTAGGCATGAATTTGAAGCTGAAGGCTTCCCTAAGGAGCAAAGCGCAGACAAGGAGTAGGCATCTGTCATTATACAAAACAAAGTATAAGTGTCTTCATGACAATATCTGCTTTCAAATACTATAGGAAGTAATGTCTCGAAGGGGTTCGTATATCCCATGAAAATACATCCTTCCTTGTGACATCTGTATTTTGTATTTCTGATAGAATGTGCAAAATATACGAAATGCTAGACTAATTGTAGATCTCAATTACATGGACACACCTATTCTTGGTCTTAACTGACAATAAGAAAGTAGTCTTCCTTTTGACAAGATCATAATAAAAACAATGTGATAGTAAGAAAATTGGCTTACGCTTTCTATTCTATACTATATGATATAAATGAACAGAAATATGTTTCTTGATGAAGCCTTATCTAAGTTGATAAGTTTTTATTAATCAGATGTATGTCCAGGGGTCCCTGTTTCTCTAACTCTGTATTTTGTATTGCTTGTGAGAGTTATGATATTGATTACTGTTCCTTGTATTCGCCTTTCATGTACGGTACGAAGCTATGCATGTGCTACATCAAGACGAACACATTTTTAATAAAATATGACAGACAATACTCATATGCATACTCATTTATTCAATACCGTAAATTATAATTGAAATTTGGAGCTTTTTGCTGTGAATTGCGATCACAAGTATAAATTTTTTGTCTGAAACATCACTTGTTATGTAAATGATTATATTTCTAAGTGAATTCATAAAAACATAATGTTTTGGGAACTGTCCCACTCCCTTTTCAAGCAGGAAATCATATGAATATATCACATCCCTCCTACAGGAAATCATTTAAATATATAACATCCCTCCTACAGGAAATCTGGCAGTAGGAGATTAACGTCCCAGAATTTTTCCCCTTTCCGTCGAAATCTCATGAATCGTTTCTTTTTTTTCTGGATATCAAGCGTTCTGAGAATAATTCCGCCTCCTATATCATTTATGATGTTTCTGTTCTCTCCATTTAAAATATCGGGTGAGCGGAATCCATTATTTTCAGTTTTAGATTGGAATGTCTTAGGTTTGTCCTGTGCCTTACGTTCTCTTCTTCCTGGGTAACTTTCTTTCTGTAGCATGTGTTTTTCAGAATCCTCATCGTGAGACGGTCCACTGAAATATGGACGACGACGTGTTTTTCTCGCCGTCTCGTCTGTGAGATCTGGATATTCCCCCGTATCGTCTTCTTCTCCCTCTTCACCAATCATTGGGTGTTCTTGGGTCGTTGGAGTGACTTTGTTTACATTGTATCCCTCTTCGTTGTCCATACCTTCCTTGAAAACGTAAATTCTGCCCCCATTTTTCAGAAATTTTTCCCATGATTCCAATTTTTCAATCTGCATAGCATCCCTTAGTTCTTCCAAAGAAATGCCTTTGCTAACCTGCAATCAACAACAAAGAAAATGAGAATCAGTTGGACAAATCATATCTATTTTTTTTTAATAAAGAAAAGACACAAAATTTTAAAAAAATATATATAATTTGTATAAAATGTCTTCTTTTTAATCAATTGTTATCAATGATTGGCACCATAAAAATTCATGCTATTCCCTTGTGTACCATTTGGAGGTGTATTACATATATACAAAACGTTTTGTTCATGAAATCTCCACTTGATCTATGAAAGAACCCCAAGAATGTGGAATTTGTTTGCAGAAGGATTGATATCACACATTTCATCAAAATAGTAAAATATTCTTTTTTCAATGTGTTCTTCTGTTTCTGTTTTAAAAATTCTGATTATATTTTCAAAACAAACCACTCTAATAAAACTACACATAGGATATCCTATGGTTTGTAGCTGGATATGACTATTATACGACGAATTGTGTGTTATATATCTCCGAGCCCTTGCGAGGGGATAGAAAACACGAGTTGGATAGTAGTCATATCAAACAATGAGATAATCTTTTTGTCACATATTTTATCCTAACAGACCTTTCCGTAATACTGACTCAATATCCGTGACGTTAACATTACGCCGCTACAAATAATGCGGTGTGAAATATAAATGAAAATGAATATTAACTACCATAATGGTTTATTTATTAGATATCATTTTTAAATGAGGAAAAACTACATATAAACGTTTTATTTTGAAGTAGTGTGATGATTTATGAATATGTCAATCATCTGAATCTGTGTCACATGGTCATTATTTAGATTTAGTATGTGAGTGTTGACGATATACTTCCCAGTATGTACATCGTCATACATAGGAGAATCGTAGAGCTTTCATTGTTAGATGTGCTTGTGTTTCTTACATCTGTATTTGTGATAGAATCGTTTTGTGTGAAGTTGGAGTTGGGAAGTTGATATCATCTACTCGGCACACTGATTTTAACTACACATAACTCCGTTTACTTGATCAAAATACAGGGCTCACGGCGGTTGTGACAGGTCGACAGAAGGTCCGTGTTTGCCCAACTCTCTATTTTGCATTGCTTATATGAGTCATGAGAGTGGTCACTGTTTGCTATCTTCACCTTTCATAAGAAGTCAATGTGTGAAAAAAGACCTTAGTTCGTTAACTTCCAAACCTGAATTATTGGGTTTTCTAACACCCAGAAAGATTTACACATTATGCAATGATCAGTTATGACGGATCGTTCAATAAAAGAGTTTTCAGTTTGGCTCTAAAAAAATGATTTCAGTTCAGTGTAAAATTTATACGGTACCAATTTTGATGCACCAGATGAGCATTTCGACAAATAATGTCTCTTCAGTGATGCTCAACCGAAATGTTTGAAATCCGAAATAACAATGAAGTTTTAGAGCTATTATAGGGAAAAACAGTGTGCCAAAAACGTGGAGTCAAATTCGTCTGAGGATACGAGCTATGCGTGAGGGAGATAATCCTTAATTTTAAAATGAATTTCTAAATTTTATAACAGCAATTAAATATACATCCGTATTTTCAAGCTAGTAACGAAGTACTTAGCTACTGGGCTGTAAAGACCCTCGGGGACTAACAGTCCACCAGCAGAAGCTTCGACCCAGGGGTCATAATGTAAAACTTATACGGTACCAATTGTGAAGCACCAGATGCGCATGTCGACAAATAATGTCTCTTCAGTGATGCTCAACCGAAATGTTTGAAATCCGAAATAACAATGAATTTTTTAGAGTTATTATAGGGAAAAACAGTGCGCCAAAAAAAGTGGAGTCAAATTCGTCTAAGAATAGGAGCTATGCGTGAGGGAGATGCATGCAATCCTTAATTTTAAAATGAATTTCTAGATTTTATAACAGCAATCAAATATACATCCGTATTTTCAAACTAGTAACGAAGTACTTAGCTACTGGGCTGTAGAGACCCTCGGGGACTAACAGTCCACCAGCAGAGGCCTCGACCCAGGAGTTATAATGTATAACTTATACGGTACCAATTTTGATGTACCAGATGCGCATTTTGACAAATAATGTCTCTTCAGTGATGCTCAACCGAAATGTTTGAAATCCGAAATAACAATGACGTTTTAGAGCTATTATAGGGGAAAACAGTGTGCCAAAAAAGTGGAGTCAAATTCGTCTCAGTTTCAGTTCATGTCAGCTTATCCGAGTTTTTTTTTTTCTTTCAGTATTTCTGTTTCCTTGATCATTGAGAATATTGTACGACCAATAAACAACATGATCAGGGGTTGTATCCTAAGCTATATGTTGAAAACGACAGGTCTGTTCCCTAGATCGTAACTAATTACTTCACATATAAATTCATCGTTTTTACATTTTGAAGAATTTAACAAAATTTATGTCACTTCCATAAATATTTTTGGAAGTCTGTAACCCTGATGCAACCCCTTTGCACATTACGTCACACGGCGTAGGAACATCTACTTTGGGATACGAACAATTTATCGCACGAGTGATATTTACTGGATAAAGGAGTAAATATCTGATAAATTGATGTGTTCTCCCTTATCAAACTAGCATTATCTTCATTTGCAGATTATCATTTCTATGAGAGATGCAATACCTCCTGATCAATTTATGTAGTTTGTCTTTAGTTGAGTTTTAAATAACAATTTACTAGTCATAATCATAGGCCACAATTTTTTTAAAATTGAAACATATACTTACTGGATAGGCTACTGCACCCACGAAGAGAGCTACAAGAAGACAAACTGAGATATTCATCTTGTCTCGATGGTGATTGAAGGTACCCCTGTAGTTTTCTGTCTCATCGAGCTATATAAATTAATATATAGCTCGAAGAGACAGAAAACTACAGGGGTACCTTCAATCACCATCGAGACAAGTGGAAATAACACTTACTTATCGGATTTTGCAAGAAACACTCTTTTTAAACATGAATAGGAAATGACGCCAAACTGCCCCAGAGTAAAATGCAGAACTCCCAACCTTACTCGTATTGCACTTTCTGAGCAAAAAATTGCAAATCATACTTTTAATTTTACATTTATCCATACCTGTACATACCAGGAGAAAGATGATATTTGGATTGGTTGAACATAATACTTTAATAAGAAGAAGCATTTCATAAATCGTCATTTTTATGTTCACAGTGAGAAAAGAAATCTGATATTTTTTGGACAACTGTCACATCACACACATTTATTACTCAGATTACGTATTCGTCCAGTTTAAGTTTTTGATTAAGTTAGGTATTATTTTTGTCGTAATACAAATATGACACAGAGAAATATGATCGCCTTTTTATCAAATTTAAAGGTCATATGAAACGATTTCTAACAGTGGTTTTAACATTATGAATATGAAGATTGGTATATAAATGAAACTTCAATTGCAAATAATAAAAAGTTGATGTCTTTGTATTGATAAGAAACAAAACTGTAAACTTGTACACAGAATTAATTTGTTACCCACTTATCGTTCTTGTTTCTCTGTGTTAGTGACGTCACGATGACCCATCGATGTAAACAACCCAATAAAACTAGTGCAACTGTACACCGTTTTGTTTCACAAAATCTCTCACTAATTTAATGGAAATGGACAAATTTCTGCTTTCTGACAAACTGTCCGATTATTGTGTGAACTAATCAGGGATGATGCACGGCAAGCAAATAACTTTATTCTACAGAGGATGATCTTGAAGTTGAAGTCAACACAGGCATATGAAGTATGGACGTTATAACCTCCCTCCCCCTTCTGATGTTTTTGCGGGGATACTTTCTCAGAAATGTGTGGATTCCCTGTCTATCCCACCCCAAATTCTATTTAAGCAATCCTTTCACACTTTCTGTAAGCTACCGATTTGATTAGTACCGGTTGAAGTTCAATCTCAAAGCTTAGAAAAAGCGTGAAACGATTACATCAATCGAAATTTGAATGGTATAGACAGGAATCCACATATTTTGGAGAAATTGTGACCACAAACAGTAACAAATTCAGAAGGGGGCGTAGTAGTGTCCATACTTTAGGATTTCAAGACCCCCGTGTAGTCATGCAAATGCTGAAGTTTAACTTTTTTTAAATAAAAGTCTTATGAACTTGTGTACATTTCATCGATGACGATTCACAATAAAAATATACCAAACCTGTAATGATAATCCCATTTCCCTTTTGATACGAACAATCACAAATGAAGATGGGTTAACATATTTTTGAAGGGATAGACTACCCTAAGTGTGACAAATGTGTCACGGATGTCACCCTATGTATTGGTGCATGGTTCTTCATAATCAACTGGTGTTTCCTCGTGTGTCCAAAAAGTAAAGAAATCACAAATCGTTGTTCTTGATCGGACAGGGTATTCTTTAATTTTTAATAGTAAGTTATGCCTATTTTAAAAAATGCCCGCGGTGGCCGAGAGGTTAGAGCGTTTGCCCCGCATGCGGAAGGCCGGAGTTCGAATCCCGGCCGTGACAGACCTAAGTTGTTAAAACAGGTAGTGACAGTTTCATCGCCAAACGCTCGGCATCAGGTGTGAATGTCACGGGTCCTCGGAGATGACCTTAAAATCGAATGACCCGTGTCACAGTAGGTGTGGCACGCTAAAGAACCCTCACTGCTCAATGGCCATAAGCGCCTAAATTTGAAGCCCTTCACCGGTCTTGGTGACGTCTCCATATGAGTGAAAAATTTTCGAGCGAGACGTTAAGCAAGAGATAATCAATCAATCAATAAAAAAATGCAGTTATTTTTTTTACTCTCTCACTTCACATACCTGCTGTTCAAATATCATTTTTGATAAACGAAAAAAATATTATCAATATGTTTCTTTTAATAAGCATGTTCAGTTATCAGTACTGATATAGTATATGAAATATAAATCATAATTCCTGAATGTTACTTCATAGTTTTCTTTTTTAATTTCAGATTGAAATATTTATTTACAGTTTAAATCTGATCAATTTTATAATTAATAATAAGAAAATAAAAGTTACATACTTTTGGGTAACGAGTGCAGAGCTCTATATTGCAGGTATATTTATAATGAACATGAAATTATACGAATACAGTTGACTGATAGAGTTTCTAATACAGATCAAATTAACACTCATTGATAGGGTGTGTTTTTGTCATTAGAATAATCAACCCTTGTGTATTTACAATTTTACGTACTTACAGTGCTCTTCGTTTTAACTTTAGCGGGTGACTTTAATTTCTATGTTGATTTGTTTTAGTCTTTGGAAAATCAAAAGATGATTGGCACCGCGTCTGAGTTTAAATTGATCTTTTTGTGTCGATATCATTTGGCTACCGACGGATGTACTGAAGTGCAGTGTTTATGACTGTTCCTGGCAACAGATCCATCGCGTCGGAGGTTTTGTACCCATACTTTTCTAAATTTGGGATCCCTCGGGAAGAGGTACATGACCACCCCCTTCTGCTGAGACCTAACACTGTAATTAAATGCAGCACACTATGACACTTTTCAAAGATATGCAGTAAATATCATGTTATGAGTCTATGGTTGTTTACATCTGTTGACGTCATCAGCAAGGGAGATAATCCGCGATCGTCAAAGATCCTTTACCTGATCGAATACACTTGATAAGCTGTTGTGAAGTTGAAAAAAATGAATTATTGTTTAATGATTAGTGAATTCCCATACATAACTCAATTCTTCAGAAGATCGTTTCAAACTACCTTTAACCTATTGATAGATAGGCCTAGTTGACTTCAAACATTATCGACTGTTACATGTACCAAAATCAAGTGAAATCGGTTGTATTGTACTAGCGTGACCAGACTCAGTCTACAATGAAAGTCAATGTGTTGAATGGTATGATCGGGGCATGGCCAGGCTCAGTGTTCAATATGTAGAATGACATGATCGCCGGCATGGCCAGGCTTAGACTGACCGGGTAAAGGAGTGACTTCTAGCTGAAATAAAAAGGTGCAAAAGTATTCTCATATTCATGCTTCATGTTTATGTTACACTTATATTTCCAATGATTTTTGTCATGGTTTTGGTGAATATGTTCAATCTATTCCAGTTTTTGAAAACAAAATCGCATTCAAAAAGCTATATCGTTATTTACGATTTTTTGAGCGCGCTTCATGTCCAAAATATTTAAATGATTTACATATATTTTGTTTTACTAGAAATATCATAAACTATTGAAAAGTCAGTAAGCTCTTTTCTGTTTAAATTTCCACATTAAAATAAAATTGTTAAGAGCATTCGAACAATAAAAATATCTTCTAATGATGGATCCAAATGAATTCTATTTGTATATAGCGCTTGATTAATATATTTTCCTAAGTGTTTCTGGTGTCTCAGTATAGCAGGAGTATCAAACTTTTAGAGTCATTTTATCCCACTGTTCGTAGGATTGTGGTCTTGTTGATTACATCTCAGGACGTAAACATGTAACAATAACTTTATTTGAAACTCCAATGTATATTATTGAGACAGGGTGTACACAACGGTTTCTTTTTTCTTGATAAGAATGGAGAAAACCTCTTCAAATAATATTGATATCTAGGTTGCAATTGCAATTACTACTCCCAATGCATGTAAACTTGGCTACTTCATGTCACCAAAAAGCATATGTAATTCAGGGTTATAATTACACTATATTGAATGTGCATGCCCTAGAGGGTATCATGGCTTAAACTTACCAACTTCTGAAAATGGGCCACATATTAATTCTTAATTACGCAAAAAGCAAACAAATCACTTATCTAAGAATTTTTCATCGTCTTAGAAACAAACCGTTTTATTTGTATCAAGAATAACTAATTAATTGTTGCATAATTTGATATCATTAACGACAACTTAAGTTATTTCCACTACTTTATGTTCCCTCCTGTCTACTATAAATATTCTGTTAATAAACGCACCACTCAGATGCCTAGTGTTGATGGTTGAAATGATTCGATGAATGGAATGTGGACATTTATTTATTTATTCACATTTTGAGTCTTACAACAGAACTGACACTATTCTTTCAGTTATAGATATAAATGCAGAGTCGTGTCCCACTATATTGTTGTCTTTACATTCATACTGAGACATCACCAGTTGTACCTGAATTGTCACAAATTTAGATGCATGTTTAGCATTATGACTCGTAGCAGATGTAAGGTGAAGATAACGAACAGTGATCAATCTCATAACTCCTATAAGCAATACAAAATAGATAGCTGGGCAAACACGGTCCCCTGGACACACCAGAGGTGGGATCAGGTGCCTAGGAGGAGTAAACATCCCCTGTTGACCGGTCACACCCGCCGTGAGCCCTATATCCTAATCAGGTAAACGGAGTTATCCACAATCAAAATCAGTGTGTCAAGAACGGCTTAACAATCGGTATGAAACACGTCAGACAGCATTTGACCCAATACGAGGTTGTACTGACGAAGTAGATCGTTATAACGACCATAGAATTTGCGAAATGCTGACTTCAATCGAGACTGTTGAAATCACTGTACCATCATCTTGTTTGTCAGTAGTTTACCTCGATTTAAAAACTGACTATACGCAGAACAAGCTCTTGTATATCGAATCAGTTGCGATATATAAACACCATATGCAGGTGATAATGGAATATTGCTACATAAATATGGGAAGTTGACGATGAAGAAGCTGAAATCATCCCGTTTGTCATACAGTTGAGTTATCAGTTTGCCGTTAATGTCTACTTTTAATAAAATATCCAAGTATGAAGCAGAAGTGGACGACTTTGTGGTGTCCTTTATTTCGAGCTCACAGGGATATATCAAATCGACAGATCAAATTTGCCAACGCATGCTGTGAAACGGGACATCATGTCAAATCAAGGGAATAGGAGCCTCACTTCTGAATCCCAAGTGCGAAGAAATAATCACTATCTACGTTTTCATTCTAGGTTTAACGTGGTCATGACACGAGCGGGGCTTGAACTCACGACCTCCTGGTTACGAAGTGAATTTTCTACCACCCAGCTACCGCAGTCGGTCACATGAATGTCAAAGAAAATAAAGGTGGATAGATATATGAGTAAAAACAACTATTGTTTGGTATACTCAAAAACTACACAGAAAGAAATATGTATTACATAGGAGGCATACGAATATCCATATAACAAGCTATACATGTACTAACTCAGTGTAACACCATCCAATGGTGGATGGTGTCGATGAGAAAGGTTACTATGAGTTTCTCTGACGTGTTTAGATGAACTAATTTTTTTCCGGAATTGCGATTGTAGTTACCCTGAACCATCTATCCACAGGTGATCAAACCCGGCTGACTACTAAATATTTCTCATTCACTTCTCTGAAAGCAAGTGCCTGTGGCAGGTTGCAATGATCACTACCGGGTAATCGTATTAACAATCACAACCTCGATTCATTTGCTTGTAAACACAAAAAAAAAATTAACTCTCGATAAATCAATTTTTCCCTAGTAATTTTACATCTTCCTCTAAATTACACTATATTTGTACAAATAGTGCTATAGTAATATTAATTTAGTTCGTATGCCATTAGCATTTTCTATTTCCTTTCGTTTGAAGTCTATGAAAAATAGATGCTTGTTTTCTTCATTTCCTTGTTGCTTTATACCCCTCTTGACATTTTTGTCATAAATATTTTCATAAACTTTCTAAACGCCATTATTATGTATAATTCAATGACGTTCTAACCATAGTTATTTTCTCCCCTTTTGTCCCCTTAGTCTGTTCTTCGTAATTGTTTGACGAAATAAAGATAGAATTCAGATGTATGATACAGAGTTAATGTATCCATGCATGGGGTGGACAGATTTGTTGATGGTATTTGGCATTGAATCGAACCTATTAGTCTCCGTTATAATTATTTTTAAAACTCATAAACGTCAATACTAGTGTTCAATCCATCAAGGGGATATTGGAAAGCTCCTTAACACATGACGTCTAAAATAACATATTTCAGCAACGTCCAATTAACCATGAAAAAGTAAAAAAGTGAACGTAACGATTTAACTAATATTCTAAACCCCTGTCCTTTTACAACTACTTTCGTACGGATTTTTTTGTCATGCTTGAGTCATGAAATATGGGTGAAACATTTCAGGCATTGTGTATTTCATACACTCGGTATGAATATGTATTCGAAGCTGTTGGGTATTGCTTTATCTTTCTTTATGTCTATCTCTAAATTTGTCCATTCGTTTGTCAACCTTGTTTTGTCCCCGGGAACAGCAGTTCTGATGGCCTCATCAACCAAAAACGGCAACATACGTTGGATAACTTCCCCAAACTAATTCGTTCATATCAATAAAATTAACAATAATTTCAAATTAAATACACAATTTAAGTGAATGAATTGATACATTTTTATTCTCATTTCTAAACAATGGATTCAGTTGGCAGCATATTCAATTTGTTAGTACAAAATTTGCATATTTGCAACTGTTCTCATGCACTGGTTACCACAAAAAGAAAGCACTTTACAATACGTTGCCTACGGCAAAAAATTTTATAGGGAAAGGCAACCCAATTTTTTTACATGATAAATGATAGGATTAATTATATGATAAAGGATTGTCATACTATTAGATAAGCCTCAGTACTAGTTTTAAAACGTTAAAAATTGAATTCCCGTCATCTATAGAGGCTGCCATTAAACAGAACTCTTTTGTATTCAAGACCACTAAAATCAATAATTTTGACGTCACACCATCTATTCCGATTTTGATGAGATTCTAAGATCATCAAAGATGTGCATGTGGTAGATTTTAAGCATACATTTTAAATAGGTGGATGCCTTCTTGTCAAAGAGTCAATTACACTAATGCGAAGGGGAGTTGTGAAAAAAGGTCTTTCCCCCCGAAATCCCTGACCCAACAAAGTTATTTGAAAAGAAAATTCTATGTACACTGTGGATCCATCATTTGCGTAATGACAAGTTGAGGTTTGAGAAAGTACATGCATGAAGAAACGAGTACCGTCTGCGTGGTCTACAACTCGACTGAACGTCTTCTAGTCTTAAATTTTTCTTGCGAAAGAATGGGCTAAAATCTATACGACTCCAAACTTAACTGTTAGTGACTTGTCATGTTTAAAAAGCTGCTGATGAAATTAACCGGAATTGACGGTATGACGTAATAAATTAAACTTGAATGACCGCTTTCTTGGCGGTGGATAATTTCAAATGTAAGATATATTAATATTGATTTAATTGTAAAGCAAGGATTTTTGTTGATAAAGACTGTCATTTACGATATCAGTAAGTAATACTTTATTCATAAAGGCAACAAGGTGGTTAGGGGTTTTGTTTTTCTTCATTTAATGAAATCCATGTATCTTTTATGTAATCATGTCCTCAGATAAAAACACATGTAAAAACACCTATACACAAACTTTCCCAAAAGCATAACCTCCATGAAGTACCAGAAATAATTATGCTATTTTTGGTATCCTGATTTGATAAGCATGGCTTTTACTTGTAAATGTAAAGTAAATGCAGATTGAGCAAAGTATAAAAGAAGTAGGTACGGTTTTGGCCACATTCTGCCCGGCTTTTAGGGGGGGGGGGTGTTATTTTGCGTTGCAGATATTTTCTGGTCTCCTTTTAAAAGAGTAACGCATAGTTACTCTCAAAAGCATATGGAAATCAACTCATATATGCGCATATGTAGTGCATTAGCAAATAAAGTAAGGGCTTTGTGATGTTTTCATAGTTTTGTATAGATAAACCAGTGATATTGAACACCTCTTCCCTCCTCGCCCGGAACAATTTTTATATGGATTAAAAATGTACGACAAATCTCACAATTCTTCTTAGTTTCACCTCTGGCTATGCACGTTAACTCTGGATTCGCGCCTACAATTTCAACTCGTATATTTCAAAAAGCTTTGTACTTTTGCTTATGAAATTCTTTTAAATGCGGATTAGAATTTATCAGTAATTTCAATACCAGTGTTAAATAATTAATTGCTCTTAATTACAACTCCTTTAAATTAGAGGGAGGAAAAACTTGTTCCTTGAAATCAGGATCTAAAACGTCAAACATTTTTAAATGTATATTGATATCAATAGATAGCCATTTAATTCGTCAAATTACCTTATATTATTGTGTAAACAATGGTTAATCTTTCTTTTCCATAGGTTAACCTCATTTGCAATTGATCGAAGATGGTATATTTTTGCCGTGTATCGCTCTGTAAACATACCCCCCCCCCCCCCAGTTCTTTTTCATCAGTATTTCTATTTTATAGTGTAACAGAGAGAAAATGCAGCGATCCAGACCGGAATTCGATCTTCTACTCCTGAATCTTTAGTCTGGTGCTTTACCAAATGAATTATCTAGCCACCGGCGATCAAACCCAGCTGAAGGATACATGTTAGTGTCCACCAGCAGATGGTGAAATTGCCCCCCCCCCCCTTCCCCACACCTACTTTGGGAAACGATATTACATTTCTGAATATAATTTTCCCTCTGGGTCTGTGTCTATTTATCCATTAATAAATCCATCTTCCCTATATCTTCAATATTCATTATTATGAAATAAAATCTTTCAAATTGGTTATGGAGCTAAGCTGCACCGTTGAATTACCAAAAAAAATATTGTCTTGTCTAGTAAACTTAGAGACATGCCATTTTTTGTATTAATGAGAAAGTGTCTTTGAATTTCAACAAATTACAGATAGTACATTGTATGCACTACACAAATGCGTGGTTTTAGATCAAAGAAACTGAACAGCGCTATATCTGACTTTGTCATATTCCGAGTTAATGTAACCACAAACTTTTAATCTTAAAATAAAACGACGATCGTTTATTTTTGATAAGTTTTTTTTAAATCATGTTGCCTGTTTTAAATCATATGTTGAGACCTATATTTTTATTGTTTAATTTGGATATTTAAACCTTGAAATTCGAATCTTGTATTTCAAATGAGTCTTCTGAGTTTCCTTAGTGATTCTAAATGTTTCACTCACATTGTTGTGAACCCTGGTAACATAATAAATTAATGCAAGATTTCGGGTGTAGAAGAACAGGGTGAACAAATCTAGTGTCTTATTTACATCGTTACATTGGGCGTTTTCACTGTTATGCTTAATTGGACTTTGTTAAAACTATATTTCGTCCAATGGTCTTCGTTTACGAGCATTTAAATCCTTGAGTTGGATTAATCATCAGTACTGGGAGTGGTATCTCGAATTACAGGTAATTATAACAGTGAATGATAGTTTCTATTCTTTTATCAGATACAATGTCAGATCAGACGAACTCATATTTCCACCCACAGATGGAAACATGCTTGTAAAGCTTCCAATACACATATATACTGGGTGTATCAAAAAAGCAAAACAATAAGTGCTTGACTCATATTTTTGTGACCCTGTGGTTGTTATTATGACCTACTTGGAAAGGTTGCTTTATACGAATTGGATAAGATTTGGGAGTCATTATCTTTGTGGGGCCATTTGAATTTTAACGATTCACTGCTTCCATCCAACAATGTCGTACCAATGCATTATCCTCAGATGAAAAATGTAGATAGTCTGATTCACTGGTCGTATATATATTTCAATAAGAAAATCTGGGAAAATAAAAAGAAATCCAGTTTGTATCATTGAATCATATCAAACCGTAATTGCTAGATGCATTCCTCCCAGCCCTTCCAGGTTGTCTATCCAGAGTTGTGAATGGTATTAGATGCCCGAGACAATATGTTGATATCATCATTATTGTCATCTTCACAATCATCATCATTTCGACGAAGTCGCCATCGTTATCATCATCGTCATCACCATCACCATGAGGTCAACATCACAATCATCATCGTCGTCATCATCACATAATCATATTTCCCTGTGAACTTGAAATAAAAGACACCACGGAGTGGTCCACTCCTGCTTCATATTTTGGCATTTTATTGAAATTAGATCTTCGTACTTCGTTACTAGCTTGAAAATACGGATGTATATTTAATTCCTGTTACAAAATTTAGAAATTCATTTCAAAATTAAGGATTATCTCCCTCATGCATAGCTCTTGTCCTTGGACGAATTTGGCTCCACTTTTTTGGCACGCTGTTTTTTGGCTATATGTAGCTCTAAAACTTCATAGTTATTTCGGATTTCAAACATTTCGGTTGAGCATCACTGAAGAGACATTATTTGTCGAAATGCGCATCTGGTGCATCAAAATTGGTACCATATAAGTTTTAAATCTTAACGGTTAACTAACAACTCAACTTTAAGATAAACGGGATGATTTCAGCTTCTTCATTGTCAACTTTCCATATTTATGAAGCAATATTCCATTATCACCTGCATATGGTGTTTATAACTCTCAACTGATTCCATACACAATACCTTGTTCTGCTAATTATCAGTTTTTTAATTGAGCAGGTTACTGACAAATGAGTTGATGGTGCAGGTGTTTCAACAGTGTCGTTTAAAGTCAGTGTTTAGCAAATTCTATGGTTGAAAAAAAGAAACAATGAAAGGCGAAAATAACGAACAGTGATCAATCTCACAACTCCTATAAGCAATGCAAAATAGAGAGTTGGGCAAACACGGACCCCTGGATATACACTGTACTAGAGGTGGGATGAGGTGCCTAGGAGGATCAAGAAAACATTCCTGTCGACCGGCACACCCGCCATGAGCCCTATATCTCGATCAGGTAAACGGAGTTATCCGTAGTCAAAATCAGGTCCCAAGAACAGCCTAACAATCTAGTTTGCCAATACAACTTATCATTCTAACTTGTTTATTACCGACAGCTAGGATGTTCTTGGCACACTAACTTTGACTATGTATTTGACTGGTTATGAATTTTTCCTATTCTTAGTTACTTCAATTTAATATCATTTTATGTCTTTATGATATGTATTTATTTATACTTTTTGCAGTTTATTTTACATGTAAAGCGTTTTATGGTAATTATATCGACTAGATAAAGCGCTATATAAATGTGCATTAATGAAGAATAAATCGATTTCTACTCATGCTATGATTAATTGTAATCTCAAGACAATTGACATGTGTTCAACATCTCATTCAAATGTGAATTTCATTATTATGCCCATTAATGTTGTTCATTTGATAAATATATCTACCTTTATCATAATGTAAAACTATTATTCACGAATAAATGTTGAAGCAGTGTCATAGTAGCATTGTAATTACATCCCAATCATGGTGGTGGGGGGGGGGGGCGCTCCCATGATCGTTTCAGCAGCTTTTATATTACGCTCTATGCTCAACCAACACTGCATCACTACCTTCCTGAGCTACTGGGTTACCTATTTATTAATCCCATATAAACTTCTCTTACAAGACTTTACTTTTGGAATTTTTCAGATAACTTACAAATAAAAAAGAAACTTAATTTGTAAAAGAACACATTCTCTTATCAATGTAAAAGACAAAGTAGAGTGGCGGATTTAGAGGGGGCTTAGTCGCCCCCCCCCCCCTCCCCCTCATGAATTTTTAAATTTAAGGTAAATCGCGGTATCTTGTTTCGGAAAAAGTACTAAACGATAAAAGAAGCAATAATTTCTTCCACTCCTGGAGAAATAAATGACAAAATCTTTTGATTTCTTGAATTTATTTATTTTTCAAAAAAACCTTCATAAAATGTTGATCATTTTATTTGTTTCACCTTATTAAAATGATAGAAAATAGGAGAAATATTTCAAGCCCCATAAAATCTGTAAAAGACAGGAGCTTCCGGGGGCTTCCTCCCCTCGATCCCCACCAGGCCGTCGTCCTGGACCAACTGCCTCATAAAGTGGTGCCCCCGTATCTGCAATTCCTGGATCCGCAACTGAATTAATGCAATGTGTATTATATCTTTAAAATGAGAGGATTCTCCCAGCCTGGTCATAGTCTATGCATAAGACAGCATCTATGACTTCGTACTGTGCTACAATACAGTACAAGTCAGCTCATCAAGGGGGTTATGCGAGAAATTCTGTGGGCACAAACTAGTTAGAATATCTTTTCAGGCTTTCTAGGAGCACGTCAGTAAGTTCTTGCAATATCGTGATTATAGCTACCTGTATCAATCCTTTATTTGATTTAGTGGAAAACATGAAAATATATTGTGAAAGAAAATGGCTTGAAATCGAAATCAGATGGGTTCTTCAACCTATTAGGAAAGGTAACTCTTGTAAAAATATTGCGACCGCAGTTCTGGAAAGGTCTATATATCCTAAGTTATTATTGGTTTGTCCATTGGAATGCAATGGGTGTACCCTTAGGTATCATACTAATTGGAGAAATACGTGTTTATCTTCACATTCTTTTCACTGAGAAAATTTTTGCAGTATGCATGAGATTAATGTTTTCCTATTTTAGCCAAACCTAAGAGAAAATAGCTCTAATTCAGGTGTGCCTGCACTTTTCCCTGAAATAATGAAAATATCAGTTTGATTGCTTATTTGAATCCTAAGTCTGTGTTGTAATCGTTTGAAATAAAATCTGTCGATATGTTTAAAAAATCTATGCCATCAAGCGGAGGAAATGCGGAATAGGAAAAGTATCATTTCTATACGTCTAGTGATCTCTGGTACGATTGAACGTAAATATATTTAGCAGGTTTCCATGTGAAATCAAACCTTCTTAATCATATGCATCTCGTAGCATAATCATCAAATAATAATCGGATACTATAATTCCAACAATGTACACGTACATTTATTTTTCCCAATCTAGCATCTACTCTTCTGCTAATCTACGGAAAATGTTGATCAAGGAAAGAGTACCGAATTGAGAGTGTTCTAATCTGCTTCAATTTAACTTTAAAGCATATTTGTTACCCAAATTCTTTATTCAAATAGACCAGACCTCATTTCCCTCACCAGATTGTGCTAGGAAAAAATACAATGCATTTACCACCACCACCACCCCCCACCTTCATAATGGAAAATATCTGATGAAATTGTTCAATACGTGTCATCCTATGGAACAAAACATCTACCATCTTGACATATTTCCTCCCTCTTTGAAACGTTATGGATTTCTATATAAAATAAGTTGAATATTTAAAACAGTTAAAATCAATAATTATAGCAATCAAATAATAGATATATCAAAAATAACATTTTTAAGTCTGGAGGAGTCAATTTGAACTACGTATTTTCATACAGGAATATATTGTTAAATGAATACTGATCTAATCAGAATGGGTTCATCATCCATCGGTCCATTGCAATTTTACTAGTGCTTTAGATTTTGCACATTTACTAAAAGGAATTACACTGACCTAATTACAACTAAATCTGGTACAGGACTGTTCAAGGCTATCATAATCATAAGCAATAGAAACACAATTAAAGTATATTCAAGACATCTTTGATAACGTTGTATTTGATATGTTTAATATCAATACCATACTCTGGTAACAATAAATTCGATTTTATGAGTTCTTGTTTGACAATTTATGCCAAAATCTTAGGTTTTTCTCATCCATTAAAAGTAGAACTGGATGTAAAGTGACATTCAAATCAACAACAAAATGTAGTAACACTAACATCGAAGCCAGACACTTAATATTGCACTTTCTTTCAATGGTAGAATAATGTTTTGGCACTATGTATCAAATACATATAACGAAAAAGCATAAAACATAATATTGAAAATTACAAAATTTATGGTTTAAAAAACCCCAAGAATTATGCACATTAGAAGGACCTCGATATATGGAGAGGGGTACGAATCTTTAAACACCTTCACCCAAAATTGCAGACGTTTTTCATTATTGATTGCAAAAATGTGAGGACTAATAATCTTTCATTTCAGATGGGATATAAGTCCTTCGAAAGGTACACTATCATAGATTTTCAAACACAAACTATCGAAAGGTTTAATTCGCAGTTAGTATATGTAATATCAAAAGTCAAATGTGAAAAGTTGAAATTAGCGAACAGTAATCAATCTCAAAATTCCTATAAAGAATGCAAAATTAAGAGTAGGACAAATGGATTCAACAGAGATATGGTTTGTTGTCTTGAGGGAATAAATATATAGCCTGTTGACCGATCACACTTGTCATTAGACCTATAGTTTGATCAAGTAACAGAATAATTCGTTGTCAAATTCAGAATGTAAAGAATGGCCTAACAAGTGGTATGAAAAAATATGTGTAGGCATGAATTTGAAGCAGAAGACTTCCGTGAGGAGCAAAGCTCAAACAAGGAGTAGGTATCTGTCATTATACAAAAAACTTCTCTCATAGCAGGTTTCGGGAGTACTGTCTTCATGACAGTATCTACTTTAAAATTGTTTTAGGAAGTAATCTCTCGGAAGGGATTCATGTATCCCATGAAAATACATCCTTTTTTGTGACATCTGCATTTTGTGTATTTCTGATAGAATGGGAACCATACGAAATGGTAGACTAGTTGTAGATCTCAATTAACTGACCATAAGAAAGTAGTTTAGTTGTTGTTATTAAGAGCACAATAAAATAAATGTGATAAAAAAAATTGGCTTACGCTTCCTAGTCTATACTATATGATATAAATGAACAGAAATATATGCCTGGATGCAGGCCTTATCTAAGTTGAAAAGTTTCTATTAATCACATGTATGTCCAGGGTTTCGTGTTTGCTCAACTCTGTATTTTGTATTGCTTTTGGGAGTTATGATATTGATCACTGAACCTTGTCTTTCACGAAGCTATCCACGTTCTATATCAAGAAGAGCACATATTTAATAAAATATGACAGACAATATTTATATGCATATTCATTTATTCAATATAGTAAGTTACAATTGAAGGATGGACCTTTTTGCCATGAATTATGATCACAAGTTTGAATTTTGTTGTCCGAAACATCAGTTATTATGTAAATGATTATATTTCTAAGTGAATTCATGAAAACTGAATTTCTTTGGACTGTCCTACTCCCTCTTCAAGCACGAAATCATGAATATATCCCATCCCTTCTACACGAAATCAGGCATTAGGAGATTAACGTCCCAACCTGAAGAATCCTTTTTATTTCTTCCGTCAAAATCTTATGAATCGTATCTCTTTTTCTGGATACCAAAACACCTGAGGAATCATTCCACCTCCTGCACCAACTCTGAAGTTTCTTTTCTGTCCTCTCAGTAAAGAGTTATCTACACCTCCAAAACCACCTCTGAAGTTTCTTTTCTCTCCGTTTAGGATATCGAACGAGCGGAATCCATTATTTTCAGTTTTAGATAGGAATGTCTTAGGTTTGTCCTGCGCCTTACGTTCTCTTCTTCCTGGGTAACTTTCTTTCTGTAGCATGCGTTTTTCAGAATTGTCGTCGTGAGACGGTCCTTTAAGATATGGACGATGACGTGTGTTTCTCGCCGTCTCGCCTGTGAGATCTGGATATTCGACCGTATCGTCTTCTTCTCCCTCTTGTCCAGAAATTAGGTGTTCTTGGGTCGTTGGAGTGACTTGTTTACATTGTGTCCCTCTTTGTTGTTCATTCCTTTTTTGATAATGTAAACTCTGCCCCTATTTTTCAGAATTTTTTCCCATGTTTCCAGTTTTTCATTCTGCATTACATCCCCTAGTTCTTCCAAAGAATTGTCTTTGCTAACCTGCAACCAACAACAAAGGAAATCTGAATGACCTATAGATATAGTCATGTTCCCCGGAAGAAATGCTATCCATTTCCTCACGAATTCAAGTAATTGATTAACATGTAAATTTGCATAGCTTGCACAGTAAAATAAGAATCAGTTGAACAAATCAAATCTAATTTCTTATGTAAAGAAACGACACAAAATTAAAAAAAAATACAATTTTGAAATAAAATGTCTTCTCTTTAATCAATTAATATCAATCATTGGCATCATAAAAATACATGATATGCACTTGTATACGATTTGAAGATGTATCACATATAAACAATATGTTTTGTTCATGAAATCTAACACGTAATCAATGAAAGAACCCAAAGAATATGGAATTGGTTTGCAGCAGGATGGATATCACACACTTCATCAAAATGGTGTATTCTTTTTTTCAAATTGTTCTTTTTTTTCTTTTCTAAAGATTTTAAACATATTTTTCAAAACAAACGTCTCTGATAAAGCTACACCTAGGATCTCCCATGGTTTGTAGCTGGATATGACTATTAAAAGACGAGTTGTGTGTTATCTATCACCGAGTCTATCCGAGAGGATAGAAAACACAACTGGTTCGATAATAGTCATATCCAGACACAAACCATGGGGTATTCTTTTTATCACATATTGTATCCTAACAGACAATTCCATAATACTGACCCAGTATTCTTTTTTGTTAACCTCAACCCGAACTACATCTGTAACGTTAATAGTACGCCGCTACAAATAGTTCGTTGGGAAATATAAATAAAAATCAATATGGACTGTCACAACTTTTAATTCATCAGATATTATTTCTAAATGAGAAAAAATTACATTTTAAAAGTTTTACTTTGATGTAGTATGATGATTCATTAATATGTCAGTCATGCGAATCTGTGTCACATGTGACGCGTGGTCGTTGTTTAGATTGGGAATGTGAATGTTGACGAGGAATTTTTCACCATGTACATCATCATTTAGAGAATTGTATGTTTCCTGTGACAGTGAGAACCGTGAACTTTTTATTGTTAAGTGTGCTTGTGTTTCCTACATCTGTATTTGTGATGGAATCGTTTTGTGTGAAGTTGAATGTGGTGTATCCCGGGTTTATTTGGTGCATAAAGTTGGGAAGTTGATATCCACTCGACACATTGATTTTGATTACCGATAAGTTCGTTTACCTGATCAAGATATAGGGCTCACAGCGGTTGTGACCGATCGACAGGGGATGGTTACTCTTCCAAGACACCTACTCCTATTTCTGTTATATCCAGGGGTCTATGTTTGCCCAACTCTCTATTTTTTATTGCTTATAGGAGTTATAAGATTGATCACTGTTCGTTATCTTCACCTTTCATAAAGGAAAGGAGTAAATATTTGCAAAAGACCTTATTGTGTGTGCTTCCAAACGTGAACTATTGCGTTTTCTAAAACCCAGAAAGATTTACTCCGTATGAAATGATTAGTTAGGACAGAGGGTGTTGAAGAAAACAGTTGTCAATTTGACTTTAAAGAAAAACGATTTCACTTCATGTCGATTTATCCGAGTTTTTTTCCTCTCAATGACAGCTGTGCACATACCCCCTTCTCCATTGATATGCTGCCACATCAGTTATAATACCAAAATTGCCGAGGTACAAATGTTGGCGTTATGATGGGGTATCACTGTATTTCTGTTTCCTTGGTCATTGCGAATACAAAACATGATCAAAGAGACGATAGCTAGGTTACATAATGAAAAAGACAGGTCTGTTCCCTAGATCGTAACTAATTTCTTCACATGTAAATTCATCGTTTTCAAATTTTGAAGAATTTAACAAAATCTGTGTCACTTATAGCAATTGTTTTGGACGTCTGTCACCCTGATCCAGCCCCTTTGCACATTACGTCACCCGGCGTAGGAACACCTACTTTGGAATACGAATAATTTATCGTATGAGTGATATTCACTGGATAAAGGAATAAACATCTGATAAATTAAAATCTACAATGGTTTTTTCTCCCGAATCAAACTAGCATTACCTTAATTTGGAGATTATCATTTTCATGAGTGATGCGATACCTCTTGATAAATGAGACATATTAGATGGATTATGTAGTTTATCTATATTCGCGTTTCAAAAAACAATTTACAAGTCATAATCATAGGACATCAAAATATTGATTCATTGAATATTGTTTAACGTCCCTCTTGAGAATGTTTCACTCATATGGAGACGTCAATACTGGCGGTCAAGAGCTGCACAATTTAGGCCTATGTTTAGCTTTTGAGCACGGAGGAATCCTTATCATGCTACATATGTTCTGACCTCCGTTTTTGAGGTCTCAACCGAATGACCGCCCCATTTAGTGGCCTTCTACGACAGGCAAGTGGAAGTGAGGACCTATTCTAATCCGGATCCCCACTAGATAAACATTAAGATTAAAATATGTACTTACTGGATAGGCAACTGCACCCACGAAGAGATCTCCAAGAAGACAAACTGAGAAATTCATCTTGTCTCGATGGTCATTGAAGATACACCTTTCTATTTGGGTATATATATACTATTAGTCTTTCACAATTTATAAAGCTTTACAATGAAGAAGCTATATCGGGGCAAAAATCGTGATAATTATTTTTAAATTAGGCATAAAGACTTACCACCTGAAAAGCGTTTGTTTATAGTAAATTCCATGCAGGTATCTTTTCATCAATTTCAAAGTGTCACTCCATAGTTACTTCCAAATATTTATGACACTACTTTCTTTTTTTGAGGTAAGTTACTGAAAAGAGCAGATTATATAAGAACAAAGAACGCTTAACACATACATCTGGCCTTGTAAAATTCCAAAAAATAAAGTAGTTGAAACACTTATCGAAATTATTTGGGGAAAACTCTCTTTCCTCTTTTTAAACATGAATAGGAAATGGCGCCAAACTCTATATGAGATAGAGAAAGGTGATAACCTGTTCACCAAGGTTAAAGGTCATATTAAACAATTTCTAACAGTGGTATTTTACATTATAAACATAAAGATTGGTATGAATGAAATTTAAATTACAAATAATAAAAAAAAAATAATGTCTTTGTATTGATAAGAAATAGAACAGTAAACTTGTACATCGAATGAATGTGTTACCCGCTTATCGTTCTTGATTCTGTGTGTTTGTGAAGTCACAATGACCCATCGATGTAAACAACATAATGAAAATAGTGTAAATGTACACCGTTTTGTGTCACGAAATCCCTCACTAATGTAATGGATATGGACAAATTTTCCGAGTTTGTTATTCAATCACCAATCAGGAATGATACACAGCAAGCAAATAATGTTCTTCTAAAGAGGATGACATTGAAGTTGACGTCACTACAGGCACCTGAAGTATGGACATTATACCCCCTCCTCCCACGCCGTTAAGATTTTTTGCGGGAATAATTTCTCAGAAATTGATTCCCTGTCTATCCCATTCCAATTTCATGTAATCGTGTCACATTTTTTGTAAGTTCCCCCTTTTATTAGTACCAGTTGTAGTCCAATCTCTAAAACTTACAAAAACCGTGAAACGATTACATAAATCGAAATTGGGGTGGTATAGACAGGGAGTCTACATATGTTGGAGAAAGTATTACCACATTACCACACACAAAAACAAATTCAAATGGAGGGTAGTGTTAAATAATTAATTGCTCTTGATTACAACTCCTTTAAATTAGGGGGTAGAAAAACCTGTTCCCTGGGATCAGGATCTAAAACGTCATCAATTGTAAAATGTTTATTGATAACAATAGATAACCATTTAAGAGCCATTCTCTGTAACCACTTAAAAAAATTCGGCACGCATAGTCACCGATTTTCACGAAACTCACCTGAATGAAACATCTATATAACATATTCAAGAAAATATATTTTAAAATTAGATAGTGATCATGGTTGCTATGGAAACAGGTACAATTTTATCAAGTTTGGCTATTTTCTAGAATTTGGTAGTTTTGGCACAAAAGTTGAATATAAAACATTATGAATAGTCTTAAAATTCTAATTTTCATATTAAATTATAAAACAGATCCCATATTTTTCATTTAAGAAAAAAAATGAATAATGGACAATCCTAAGTGATTTTTATAATTGAACAAATCTGTAAAATTGTGTTTAAATTCAATGGTTTTTATGTCTTAATAACTTTTATTCGCATCCACCTCAAATAAAGTGACACAAGTTTTTAAAACAACTAATCTATGTTCTTGATAAATCTAAACTAAAACTTTTGGGAATCTGCCTATTTCATACAATTTGAAGTGAATGATTTATGGGGGGAAAGGAATTCTGTAACCAAGAGTTATTCCCCTTTGAAACTCTTCAACGTGATAAGGCAGTAAAATTACCTAGAAACAGAAATAATATGGCGGGATAATGTCTTACTGTATGCTGACAGAAGTTTAGACGAAGACATGTGGCATTCAAAATATTCTCTCCACTCACCCACACGAAAGGAGAAGGTGTGAGAGACATATCGCAGAGTACCAGCGTTCTAGTAATACAAGTAATTATTCTATTTACTTTGAAATCCATTCACAAGCCTAGAATTAATCAACTTGATCACAATCATTTGATGTCAAATGTTTTCATAGACATTGTGTACAATTATGAATTTCTCTAGATCTGCCATATAGCATGACACATGTATATGATGTGTGTGCGTGCTAAATATTCACCCTTCAACTCGCCACTGCTTCAGTTGTATTGATATGACGTCAAAATGTAGACTGTGGCGTCACACATTACAGTACTTAGATCTACTGCAGCACACTTTATTTTGTAGGGGATCGTATGACTAGGGTGAAATTGAGATAATAAATGCAAAATCGTTATCATTATTTGTTTTATAATAGAATGAAGTAATAGAATCATAAAAAAAATCATAGATATTTATTCATTTGAAAAATGCATGACCTTTCGTTAAATATATACATATAATTTAAGAAAAGAGACGCCCTGTTGTGATTAAGCCATTGAATACTTTTTTTTGCTTTTGCATTGATACATGTACATGCCAAAACATTGAATAAGCTCTCCTTCGTGAAATAAAGTAATGGGTCATAACATTGAATTTTATCTCTAATCTTTTCTACTTGTATTAGTTCGGGGAGGGGGGGGGGGGGGTGGTTATACATGTACAGATACTCAACTGAGAAGTGAATTGAGATGGGGACACTATTCAGTTTTATTAGTTATCCATGTATTAAGTATTCTTTACTTTTGATGATACTTTAAAAACATTATCAATTCTATGAATAAATTCAATTAATTAAACAGAATTGAAATATTGTAGAAATACCAATACTGATACACCTTAGCCTATACATGTTATGCATGGGAAAATATTTTAGAAATACCAATACTGATACACCTTAGCCTATACATGTTATGCATGGGGATTTACTCTTATTTTTTTCTTTTTTGTTCAGCTTGATTTTGTTTTCATTTTACACATGCCACTAACAAAACAGAAGTATTTATTAAGGGCATACAAGCAACATTTCTGACATTTTCTCTGGATTCTTTCTCCATTTTTTCGATATAAAGAGCTATTGTATGATTTCGGAAATAAATTCAAATTTTATATTGTAGTAATATTACTATATTTATATACCGGCCTGGGTAGCTTAGCGATTAGATAACCTATCTTGTAATGCAGGGGTCCTGGATTTGATCCCTTCTTTGCTAAAATATATAATTTGTACTGTCCTTATATATACAACCTTCTGTAATACATAACTTTTGATTGCAACAATTAGAAACTATCAAAATACTGAGTACCGGTGTGCTATCTCTAAAACAGACATGGTAATACGACGTACCCAAAAAAATTTTTTGTAGAAACGAGACAGAGTGCACATTCATGAAAATTGATATATATTATTGAGAAACGTCGCACAAGTCCTCAAGTGATAAAACACCGCAAAACAATTCTCACTGTTTTGAATATTATAATTAACCCATGTGTTGATTAATTGAGGTCATATAATCACCTTAGAGTTTAGATAAAACTAAATCTAGATAAGAATACATATATTTAAGTAAGTTATTACCTACCGTAAGAAAAGGGTTTGAATAAGATTTCATTCAAACATAATTTAAGGAATACATATTGCAGCTACATGTAGTAGTAGATGCAGATGACATGGGGAGAACAAGTAATACATTTTAGATGGGACATAAGATTTTAATATGCTTGCATATATTCATCTTGATATTTCTCTTAAAATTAATATTATTTATTGATTTTGTAGGACGTGTCATATTGTCATTTTGGTGGGGGCCAAGTCAGAAGCATCAGTGTATGGTCGATGCTTATGTTGCCTCAAAGGATATGAAAGGGTGTGGTTCATTTAACCGGAAAGAAGCAGATCACATTATATTTTAGTTGCCTCTATGCTATTGAGAAGACGATTAGCTATGATGACTATATATGTGCAAAATTAGAAAATGAAAAAGATTGTGTGTACTTATCTTGTCTATTTTGTAATATATGATTCTAAAATAAAGGTATACCATTTATAATAGGATACGATTGTGAAATATTCATCATCGGAACCCACTGCTCAAAGGCCGTAATTTAAGCGCCGAGCATAGGCCTAAATTTTGCAACCCTCACTGACAATGGTGACGTCTCCATATGAGTGAAAAATTCTTCGGCGGGACGTTAAATGATAATCAATGAATCAACCCGTGGGTTCCAATGATGTCAGATATTAAAGATATTGACTTTCCCAGCATACTAAATGACTTCAATATGACCATCATTAGTATGTTACAGTTACAAGCAAGATCTTATTATGATGTTGAAAAATAATTCACATACCTATGTTTAAAAAGATACGTTAAACGAGTGACACTGATGAACGTCCATAGAAAATAGAGGCCCTCAATTGTTTTGAATCAAATGCCAAGGTCACAAGTCAAGGTCAAAATACTTCCTCGTAAGTAACTATGTAAATTGTCAAGTCATGTATTAAGAAATGTTAGTTTAATAGATTTCATACATGGTACTGGCATAATATTTCTTGCACATACATAGTAAGCAGAGCTAATATTGAACTGCAGAGGGGGGGGGGGGTAATTCCTCATGAATCAATGATAAATTACAATATTTATGTATCCTATTTAGTTTATTTAACTTGAACAATTTTTAAGATCAATGATTCAATTTCAATGTCACACTTAATTCGATTGGCAAGGTGAAAAAATGTACATGATAGTTTGAAATAACTGAAATATTCAAATATGCATTTTCTAAATATGGTAATTATTTTGATGAATTCTAAAGATATACAATGCAATTTGTGATACATGTACAATACACAAATAGAAACCATGCACATTTGAAAGAAAAAAAACTAAAACAAAAATACTATGCATTGATTTAATTATCTCTTACAAATTAAGAGTTTTTATGATTGAAGAACATGCATGATGTATAACAAAATGAGATTTACTTGAAAAGAATGTGAACATCAAGTTTGCTGTTTTGTGATATTTTGTTACCATAGCAACAATGTAATATGAATTATCTATCAGTATTAATATTTTACCAACTTTAACATTGACTTCAGTTGAATCTGTCTATAAAAGCATATTTTTTTTTTTTTGGTCTAAAAATTTATTTCTTTTGCATGGATTTCGAATTTGAAAAGAAATAGCAATTTTCGTTTCCATGGCAACCAACATGAATTCTCATATTAAGCTTGTTAAAATTTAAAATCCAACATCAGTAGCAGTCGGTTATTAAGATTATATACTTTGAATACATAGAAAATTGTATTTTGAATTACATTGAAAAATGCATCTCTACTGTCATATCATGAGGAAATGCATCATTTTGTTTCCATGGAAACACAGCTTAGATGGTAGATTCCCAAACATGTCTCATTGTTATATGATAGTACTATATCTAATGTATGTTGTACAAGCATTTATAGATTTCAAGCTGAATGCGGGAATTTTTATCCATCATTCAAATTTGCCTCTAAATTAGCTTTTTCAGAATGTATCAAACAACCCTCTTTTCCAGACAGAATGAAAATATAACAGAATTATTCAAACCTTTAACTAAATATCAAACTAAATAATAAAAATGCTATATATTATCATTTTATAATGATTAAATAAGAACTCAAACAGCTTAATCCAGCATAGTTGAATAAAAAATGTCATTTTTCATGTGAAAATTGACTCTTTTGTGACCTGAATGGCATGCACGTGTTACCATGGCAACAGAGTTGCATAGCAACCAAATTATGATGGTTTTACATTACTTATGCCAGATTAAGTCGATGTGCCAAATTTGAAAAAAATCGGTGACAGTGCGTGCCGGACCCCTTATATAAATGTTTAAGTGGTTACAGAGAATGGCTCTTAATTCGTCAAATTACATTATATCATTGATTACAAAATGGTTAATCTCCATTTTACAGAGGTTAACCGCATTTGCAATTAATCAAAGAGTGTATAGTTTTGCCGTGTCTGTAAACACCCCCCCCCCTTCCTGTGAAACAACAACGTTTTTGGTATCAATTTCGTAAATGACAATTTAGAATACCTGTAAAAAGAAATCTTTTTAACCCAAATAATAGATATATCTCTCTTTGTTTTGTCGGATAAATTAACTTTTATGAATCTTCATATGAATATCTCTTTTGATATAAAAAGCATTTTAAAATGATGTTAAATATTGTTAATAATGTTAAAGATAGTCCCAAATGTAGGCGGTGAAACAATACCATCGTTCGCAGTTATTTCCCTTTAGGTCGGTGTCTATTTATCAATTAATCAATCCATCTTTCCTATATCTTCAATATTCATTCTTATGAAATAAAGTCTTATTTCAAATTCGTTATCCTTGGACGAATTTGGCTCCACTTGTTTGACACGCTGTTTTTGGCTATATTTAGATCTAAAACTTCATAGTTATTTCGGATTTCAAACATTTCGTTGAGCATCACTGAAGAGACATTATTTGTCGAAATGCGCATCTGGTGCATCAAAATTGGTACCGTATAAGTTTTACATTATGACCCCTGGGTCGAGGTCTCTGCTGGTGGACTGTTAGTCCCCGAGGGTCTCTACAGCCCAGTAGCTAAGTATTTCGTTACTAGCTTGAAAATACGGATGTATATTTAATTGCTATTATAAAATTTAGAAATTCATTTCAAAATTAAGGATTATCTCCCTCATGCATAGCTCTTATCCTTGGACGAATTTGGCTCCACTTGTTTGGCACGCTGTTTTGGGCTAACACTTCATAGTTATTTCGGATTTCGAACATTTCGGTTGAGCATCACTGAAGAGACATTATTTGTCGAAATGCGCATCTGGTGCATCAAAATTGGTACTGTATAAGTTTTACGTTAAGCAAGATACAATCAATCAATCAATAAAAAAAATGCAGTTATTTTTTTTTACTCTCTCACTTCACATACCTGCTGTTCAAATATCATTTTTGAATAAACGAAAAAACTATTATCAATGTTTCTTTTAATAAGCATGTTCAGTTATCAGTACTGATATAGTATATGAAATATAAATCATCATTCCTGAAATGTTACTTCATAGTTTTCTTTTTTAATTTCAGAATGAAATGTTTATTTACAGTTTAAATCTGATCAATTTTATAATTAATAATAAGAAAATAAAAGTTACATACTTTTGGGATACGAGTGCAGAGCTCTATATTGCAGGTATATTTATAATGAACATGAAATTATACGAATACAGTTGACTGATAGAGTTTGTAATACAGATCAAATTAATACTCATTGATGGGGTGTGTTTTTGTCATTAGAATAATCAACCCTTGTGTATTTACAATTTTACGTACTTACAGTGCTCTTCGTTTTAACTTTAGCGGGTGACTTTAATTTCTATGTTGATTTGTTTTAGTCTTTAAAAAATCAAAAGATGATTGGCACCGCGTCTGAGTTTAAATTGATCTTTTTGTGTCGATATCATTTGGCTACCGACGGATGTACTGAAGTGCAGTGTTTGTGACTGTTCCTGGCAACAGATCAATCGCGTCGGAGGTTTTGTACCCATACTTTTCTAAATTTGGGATCCCTCGGGAAGAGGTACATGATCACCCCCTTCTGCTGAGACCTAACACTGTAATTAAATGCAGCACACTATGTCAAAGATATGTAGTAAATATCATGTTATGAATCTATGGTTGTTTACATATGTTGACGTCGTCAGCAAGGGAGATAATCCGCGATCGTCAAAGATCCTTTACCTGATCGAATACACTTGAGAAGCTGTTGTGAAGTTGAAAATGAATTGTTGTTTAATGATTAGTGAATTCCCATACATAACTCAATTCTTCAGAAGATCGTTTCAAACTACCTTTAACCTATTGATAGATAGGCCTAGTTGACTTCAAACATTATCGACTGTTACATGTACCAAAAATCAAATGGAATCGTTTGTATTGTACTAGCGTGACCAGGTTCAGTGTACAATGAAAGGCAATGTGTTGAATGGTATGATTGCCGGTATGACCAGGCTCGGTGTACAATGTGTTAAATGACATAATCGGGGCATGGCCAGGCTCAGTGTTCAATATGTAGAATGACATGATCGCCGGCATGGCCAGGCTTAGACTGACCGGGCAAAGGAGTGACTTCTAGCAGAAATAAAAAGGTGCAAAAGTATTCTCATATTCATGCTTCATGTTTATGTTACACTTATATTTCCAATGATTTTTGTCATGGTTTTGGTGAATATATTCAATCTATTCCAGTTTTTGAAAACAAAATCGCATTCAAAAAGCTATATCGTTATTTACGATTTTATGAGCGCGCTTAATGTTCAAATATTTAAATGATTTACATATATTTTGTTTTACTAGAAAGACCATAAACTATTGAAAAGTCAGTAAGCTCTTTTCTGTTTAAATTTCCACATCAAAATAAAATTGTTAAGAGCAATCAAACAATAAAAATATCTTCTAATGATTGATCCAAATGAATTCTATTTGTATATAGCGCTTGATTAATATATTTTTCTTATGTGTTTCTGGTGTCTCAAAATAGCAGGAGTATCAAATCTTTGGAGTCATTTTATCCCACTGTTCGTAGGATTGTGGTCTTGTTAATTACATCTCATGACGTAAACATTTAACAATAACTTTATTTGAAACTCCAATGTATATTATTGAGACAGGGTCTACACAACGGGTTTTTTTTTTTCTTGATAAGAATGGAGAAAACCTCTTCAAATAATATTGATATTTAGGTTGCAATTACAATTACTACTCGCAATGCATGTAAACCTGCCTACTTCAAGTCACCAAAAAGCATATGTAATTCAGGTTTATAATTACACTATATTGAATGTGCATGCCCTTGAGGGTATTATGGCTTAAAATTACCAACTTCTGAAAACGGGTCACATATTAATTCTTAATTACGCAAAAAGCAAACAAAACACTTATCTAAGAATTTTTCATCGTCTTAGAAACAAACCGTTTTATGAGTATCAAGAATAACTAATTAATAGTTGCATAATTTGATGTCATTAACGACAACTTAAGTTATTTCCACTACTTTATGTTCCCTCCTGTCTACTATAAATATTCTGTTAATAAACGCACCACTCAGATGCCTAGTGTTGATGGTTGAAATGATTCGATGAATGGAATGGAATGAGGACATTTATTTGTTTATTCACATTTTGAGTCTTACAACAGAACTGACACTATTCTTTCAGTTATAGATATAAATGCAGAGTCGTGTCCCACTATATTGTTGTCTTTACATTCATACTGAGACATCACCAGTTGTACCTGAATTGTCACCAATTTAGATGCATGTTTAGCATTATGACTCGTAGCAGATGTAAGGTGAAGATAACGAACAGTGATCAATCTCATAACTCCTATAAGCAATACAAAATAGATAGCTGGGCAAACACGGTCCCCTGGACACACCAGAGGTGGGATCAGGTGCCTAGGAGGAGTAAACATCCCCTGTTGACCGGTCACACCCGCCGTGAGCCCTATATCCTAATCAGGTAAACGGAGTTATCCACAATCAAAATCAGTGTGTCAAGAACGGCTTAACAATCGGTATGAAACACGTCAGACAGCATTTGACCCAATACGAGGTTGTACTGACGAAGTAGATCGTTATAACGACCATAGAATTTGCGAAATGCTGACTTCAATCGAGACTGTTGAAATCCCTGTACCATCATCTTGTTTGTCAGTAGTTTACCTCGATTTAAAAACTGCCTATACGCAGAACAAGCTCTTGTATATCGAATCAGTTGCGATATATAAACACCATATGCAGGTGATAATGGAATATTGCTACATAAATATGGGAAGTTGACGATGAAGAAGCTGAAATCATCCCGTTTGTCATACAGTTGAGTTATCAGTTTGCCGTTAATGTCTACTTTTAATAAAATATCCAAGTATGAAGCAGAAGTGGACGACTTTGTGGTGTCCTTTATTTCGAGCTCACAGGGATATATCAAATCGACAGATCAAATTTGCCAACGCATGCTGTGAAACAGGACATCATGTCAAATCAAGGGAATAGGAGCCTCACTTCTGAATCCCAAGTGCGAAGAAATAATCACTATCTACGTTTTCATTCTAGGTTTAACGTGGTCATGACACGAGCGGGGCTTGAACTCACGACCTCCTGGTTACGAAATGAATTTTCTACCACCCAGCTACCGCAGACGGTCACATGAATGTCAAAGAAAATAAAGGTGGATAGATATATGAGTAAAAACAACTATTGTTTGGTATACTCAAAAACTACACAGAAAGAAATATGTATTACATAGGAGGCATACGAATATCCATATAACAAGCTATACATGTACTAACTCAGTGTAACACCATCCAATGGTGGATGGTGTCGATGAGAAAGGTTACTATGAGTTTCTCTGACGTGTTTAGATGAACTAATTTTTTTCCGGAATTGCGATTGTAGTTACCCTGAACCATCTATCCACAGGTGATCAAACCCGGCTGACTACTAAATATTTCTCATTCACTTCTCTGAAAGCAAGTGCCTGTGGCAGGTTGCAATGATCACTACCGGGTAATCGTATTAACAATCACAACCTCGATTCATTTGCTTGTAAACACAAAAAAAAATTAACTCTCGATAAATCAATTTTTCCCTAGTAATTTTACATCTTCCTCTAAATTACACTATATTTGTACAAATAGTGCTATAGTGATATTAATTTAGTTAGTATGCCATTAGCATTTTCTATTTCCTTTCGTTTGAAGTCTATGAAAAATAGATGCTTGTTTTCTTCATTTCCTTGTTGCTTTATACCCCTCTTGACATTTTTGTCATAAATATTTTCATAAACTTTCTAAACGCCATTATTATGTATAATTCAATGACGTTCTAACCATAGTTATTTTCTCCCCTTTTGTCCCCTTAGTCTGTTCTTCGTAATTGTTTGACGAAATAAAGATAGAATTCAGATGTATGATACAGAGTTAATGTATCCATGCATGGGGTGGACAGATTTGTTGATGGCATTTGGCATTGAATCGAACCTATTAGTCTCCGTTATAATTATTTTTAAAACTCATAAACGTCAATACTAGTGTTCAATCCATCAAGGGGATATTGGAAAGCTCCTTAACACATGACGTCTAAAATAACATATTTCAGCAACGTCCAATTAACCATGAAAAAGTAAAAAAGTGAACGTAACGAAAAGTAAACGTAACGATTTAACTAATATTCTAAACCCCTGTCCTTTTACAACTACTTTCGTACGGATTTTTTTGTCATGCTTGAGTCATGAAATATGGGTGAAACATTTCAGGCATTGTGTATTTCATACACTCGGTATGAATATGTATTCGAAGCTGTTGGGTATTGCTTTATCTTTCTTTATGTCTATCTCTAAATTTGTCCATTCGTCTGTCAACCTTGTTTTGTCCCCGGGAACAGCAGTTCTGATGGCCTCATCAACCAAAAACGGCAACATACGTTGGATAACTTCCCCAAACTAATTCGTTCATATCAATAAAATTAACAATAATTTCAAATTAAATACACAATTTAAGTGAATGAATTGATACATTTTTATTCTCATTTCTAAACAATGGATTCAGTTGGCAGCATATTCAATTTGTTAGTACAAAATTTGCATATTTGCAACTGTTCTCATGCACTGGTTACCACAAAAAGAAAGCACTTTACAATACGTTGCCTACGGCAAAAAATTTTATAGGGAAAGGCAACCCAATTTTTTTACATGATAAATGATAGGATTAATTATATGATAAAGGATTGTCATACTATTAGATAAGCCTCAGTACTAGTTTTAAAACGTTAAAAATTGAATTCCCGTCATCTATAGAGGCTGCCATTAAACTGAACTCTTTTGTATTCAAGACCACTAAAATCAATAATTTTGACGTCACACCATCTATTCCGATTTTGATGAGATTCTAAGATCATCAAAGATGTGCATGTGGTAGATTTTAAGCATACATTTTAAATAGGTGGATGCCTTCTTGTCAAAGAGTCAATTACACTAATGCGAAGGGGAGATGTGAAAAAAGGTCTTTCCCCCCGAAATCCCTGACCCAACAAAGTTATTTGAAAAGAAAATTCTATGTACACTGTGGATCCATCATTTGCGTAATGACAAGTTGAGGTTTGAGAAAGTACATGCATGAAGAAACGAGTACCGTCTGCGTGGTCTACAACTCGACTGAACGTCTTCTAGTCTTAAATTTTTCTTGCGAAAGAACGGGCTAAAATCTATACGACTCCAAACTTAACTGTTAGTGACTTGTCATGTTTAAAAAGCTGCTGATGAAATTAACCGGAATTCACGGTATGACGTAATAAATTAAACTTGAATGACCGCTTTCTTAGCGGTGGATAATTTCAAATGTAAGATATATTAATATTGATTTAATTGTAAAGCAAGGATTTTTGTTGATAAAGACTGTCATTTACGATATCAGTAAGTAATACTTTATTCATAAAGGCAACAAGGTGGTTAGGGGTTTTGTTTTTCTTCATTTAATGAAATCCATGTATCTTTTATGTAATCATGTCCTCAGATAAAAACACATGTAAAAACACCTATACACAAACTTTCCCAAAAGCATAACCTCCATGAAGTACCAGAAATAATTATGCTATTTTTGGTATCCTGATTTGATAAGCATGGCTTTTACTTGTAAATGTAAAGTAAATGCAGATTGAGCAAAGTATAAAAGAAGTAGGTACGGTTTTGGCCACATTCTGCCCGGCTTTTAGGGGGGGGGGTGTTATTTTGCGTTGCAGATATTTTCTGGTCTCCTTTTAAAAGAGTAACGCATAGTTACTCTCAAAAGCATATGGAAATCAACTCATATATGCGCATATGTAGTGCATTAGCAAATAAAGTAAGGGCTTTGTGATGTTTTCATAGTTTTGTATAGATAAACCAGTGATATTGAACACCTCTTCCCTCCTCGCCAGGAACAATTTTTATATGGATTAAAAATGTACGACAAATCTCACAATTCTTCTTAGTTTCATCTCTGGCTATGCACGTTAACTCTGGATTCGCGCCTACAATTTCAACTCGTATATTTCAAAAAGCTTTGTACTTTTGCTTATGAAATTCTTTTAAATGCGGATTAGAATTTATCAGTAATTTCAATACCAGTGTTAAATAATTAATTGCTCTTAATTACAACTCCTTTAAATTAGAGGGAGGAAAAACTTGTTCCTTGAAATCAGGATCTAAAACGTCAAACATTTTTAAATGTATATTGATATCAATAGATAGCCATTTAATTCGTCAAATTACCTTATATTATTGTGTAAACAATGGTTAATCTTTCTTTTCCATAGGTTAACCTCATTTGCAATTGATCGAAGATGGTATATTTTTGCCGTGTATCGCTCTGTAAACATACCCCCCCCCCCCCAGTTCTTTTTCATCAGTATTTCTATTTTATAGTGTAACAGAGAGAAAATGCAGCGATCCAGACCGGAATTCGATCTTCTACTCCTGAATCTTTAGTCTGGTGCTTTACCAAATGAATTATCTAGCCACCGGCGATCAAACCCGGCTGAAGGATACATGTTAGTGTCCACCAGCAGATGGTGAAATTGCCCCCCCCCCCCTTCCCCACACCTACTTTGGGAAACGATATTACATTCCTGAATATAATTTTCCCTCTGGGTCTGTGTCTATTTATCCATTAATAAATCCATCTTCCCTATATCTTCAATATTCATTATTATGAAATAAAATCTTTCAAATTGGTTATGGAGCTAAGCTGCACCGTTGAATTACCAAAAAAAATATTGTCTTGTCTAGTAAACTTAGAGACATGCCATTTTTTGTATTAATGAGAAAGTGTCTTTGAATTTCAACAAATTACAAATAGTACATTGTATGCACTACACAAATGCGTGGTTTTAGATCAAAGAAACTGAACAGCGCTATATCTGACTTTGTAATATTCCGAGTTAATGTAACCACAAACTTTTAATCTTAAAATAAAACGATGATCGTTTATTTTTGATAAGTTTTTTTTAAATCATGTTGCCTGTTTTAAATCATATGTTGAGACCTATATTTTTATTGTTTACTTTGGATATTTAAACCTCGAAATTCGAATCTTGTATTTCAAATGAGTCTTCTGAGTTTCCTTAGTGATTCTAAATGTTTCACCCACATTGTTGTGAACCCTGGTAACATAAATGAATGCAAGCTTTCGGGTGTAGAAGAACAGGGTGAACAAATCTAGTGTCTTATTTACATCGTTACATTGGGCTTTTTCACTGTTATGCTTAATTGGACTTTGTTAAAACTATATTTCGTCGAATGGTTTTCGTTTACAAGCATTTAAATCCTTGAGTTGGATTAATCATCAGTACTGGGAGTGGTATCTTGAATTACAGGTAATTATAACAGTGAATGATAGTTTCTATTCTTTTATCAGATACAATGTCAGATCAGACGAACTCATATTTCCACCCACAGATCGAAACATGCTTGTAAAGCTTCCAATACACAGATAGACTGGGTGTATCAAATAAGCAAAACAATAAGTGCTTGACTCATATTTTTGTGTCCCTGTGGTTGTTATTATGACCTACTTGGAAAGGTTGATTTATACGAATTAGATCAGATTTGGGAGTCATTATCTTTGTTGGGCCATTTGAAGTTTAACAATTCACTGCTTCCATCCAACAATGTCGTACCAATGCATTATCCTCAGATGAAAAATGTAGATAGTCTGATTCACTGGTCGTATATATATATTTCAATAAGAAAATCTGGGAAAATAAAAAGAAATCCAGTTTGTATCATTGAATCATATCAAACCGTAATTGCTAGATGCAATCCTCCCAGCCCTTCAAGGTTGTCTATCCAGAGTTGTGAATGGTATTAGATGCCCGAGACAATATGTTGATATCATCATTATTGTCATCTTCACAATCATCATTATTTCGACGAAGTCACCATCGTGATCATCATCGTCATCACCATCACCATGAGGTCAACATCACAATTATCATCGTCGTCATCATCACAGAATCATATTTCCCTGTGAACTTGAAATAAAAGACACCACGGAGTGGTCCACTCCTGCTTCATATTTTGGCATTTTATTGAAATTAGATCTTCGTACTTCGTTACTAGCTTGAAAATACGGATGTATATTTAATTGCTGTTACAAAATTTAGAAATTCATTTCAAAATTAAGGATTATCTCCCTCATGCATAGCTCTTGTCCTTGGACGAATTTGGCTCCACTTTTTTGGCACGCTGTTTTTGGCTATATGTAGCTCTAAAACTTCATAGTTATTTCGGATTTCAAACATTTCGGTTGAGCATCACTGAAGAGACATTATTTGTCGAAATGCGCATCTGGTGCATCAAAATTGGTACCATATAAGTTTTAAATCTTAACGGTTAACTAACAACTCAACTTTAAGATAAACGGGATGATTTCAGCTTCTTCATTGTCAACTTTCCATATTTATGAAGCAATATTCAATTATCACCTGCATATGGTGTTTATAACTCTCAACTAATTCCATACGCAATACCTTGTTCTGCTAATTATCAGTTTTTTAATTGAGCAGGTTACTGACAAATGAGTTGATGGTGCAGGTGTTTCAACAGTGTCGTTTAAAGTCAGTGTTTAGCAAATTCTATGGTTGAAAAAAAGAAACAACGAACAGTGATCAATCTCACAACTCCTATAAGCAATGCAAAATTGAGAGTTGGGCAAACACGGACCCCTGGATATACACTGTACTAGAGGTGGGATGAGGTGCCTAGGAGGATCAAGAAAACATTCCTGTCGACCGGCACACCCGCCATGAGCCCTATATCTCGATCAAGTAAACGGAGTTATCCGTAGTCAAAAGCAGGTCCCAAGAATAGCCTAACAATCTAGTTTGCCAATACAACTTATCATTCTGACTTGTTTATTACCGACAGCTAGGATGTTTTTGGCACACTAACTTTGACTATGTATTTGACTGGTTATGAATTTTTCCTATTCTTAGTTACTTCAATTTAATATCATTTTATGTCTTTATGATATGTATTTATTTATACTTTTTGCAGTTTATTTTACATGTAAAGCGTTTTATGGTAATTATATCGACTAGATAAAGCGCTATATAAATGAGCATTAATGAAGAATAAATCGATTTCTACTCATGCTATGATTAATTGTAATCTCAAGATAATTGACATGTGTTCAACATCTCATTCAAATGTGAATTTCATTATTATGCCCATTAATGTTGTTCATTTGATAAATATATCTACCTTTATCATAATGTAAAACTATTATTCACGAATAAATGTTGAAGCAGTGTCATAGTAGCATTGTAATTACATCCCAATCATGGTGGTGGGGGGGGGGGCGCTCCCATGATCGTTTCAGCAGCTTTTATATTACGCTCTATGCTCAACCAACACTGCATCACTACCTTCCTGAGCTACTGGGTTACCTATTTATTAATCCCATATAAACTTCTCTTACAAGACTTTACTTTTGGAATTTTTCAGATAACTTACAAATAAAAAAGAAACTTAATTTGTAAAAGAACACATTCTCTTATCAATGTAAAAGACAAAGTAGAGTGGCGGATTTAGAGGGGGCTTAGTCGCCCGCCCCCCCCCCCCTCCCCCTCATGAATTTTTAAATTTAAGGTAAATCGCGGTATCTTGTTTCGGAAAAAGTACTAAACGATAAAAGAAGCAATAATTTCTTCCACTCCTGGAGAAATAAATGACAAAATCTTTTGATTTCTTGAATTTATTTATTTTTCCAAAAAACCTTCATAAAATGTTGATCATTTTATTTGTTTCACCTTATTAAAATGATAGAAAATAGAAGAAATATTTCAAGCCCCATAAAATCTGTAAAAGACAGGAGCTTCCGGGGGCTTCCTCCCCTCGATCCCCACCAGGCCGTCGTCCTGGACCAACTGCCTCATAAAGTGGTGCCCCCGTATCTGCAATTCCTGGATCCGCCCCTGAATTAATGCAATGTGTATTATATCTTTAAAATGAGAGGATTCTCCCAGCCTGGTCATAGTCTATGCATAAGACAGCATCTATGACTTCGTACTGTGCTACAATACAGTACAAGTCAGCTCATCAAGGGTGTTATGCGAGAAATTCTGTGGGCACAAACTAGTTAGAATATCTTTTCAGGCTTTCTAGGAGCACGTCAGTAAGTTCTTGCAATATCGTGATTATAGCTACCTGTATCAATCCTTTATTTGATTTAGTGGAAAACATGAAAATATATTGTGAAAGAAAATGGCTTGAAATCGAAATCAGATGGGTTCTTCAACCTATTAGGAAAGGTAACTCTTGTAAAAATATTGCGACCACAGTTCTGGAAAGGTCTATATATCCTAAGTTATTATTGGTTTGTCCATTGGAATGCAATGGGTGTACCCTTAGGTATCATACTAATTGGAGAAATACGTGTTTATCTTCACATTCTTTTCACTGAGAAAATTTTTGCAGTATGCATGATATTAATGTTTTCTTATTTTAGCCAAACCTAAGAGAAAATAACTCTAATTCAGGTGTGCCTGCACTTTTCCCTGAAATAATGAAAATATCAGTTTGATTGCTTATTTGAATCATAAGTCTGTGTTGTAATCGTTTGAAATAAAATCTGTCGATATGTTTAAAAAATCTATGCCATCAAGCGGAGGAAATGCGGAATAGGAAAAGTATCATTTCTATACTTCTAGTGATCTCTGGTACGATTGAACATAAATATATTTAGCAGGTTTCCATGTGAAATCAAACCTTCTTAATCATATGCATCTCGTAGCATAATCATCAAATAATAATCGGATACTATAATTCCAACAATGTACATGTACATTTATTTTTCCCAATCTAGCATCTACTCTTCTGCTAATCTACGGAAAATGTTGATCAAGGAAAGAGTACCGAATTGAGAGTGTTCTAATCTGCTTCAATTTAACTTTAAAACATATTTGTTACCCAAATTCTTTATTCAAATAGACCAGACCTCATTTCCCTCACCAGATTGTGCTAGGAAAAAATACAATGCATTTACCACCATCACCACCACCACCACCCCCCACCTTCATAATGGAAAATATCTGATGAAATTGTTCAATACGTGTCATCCTATGGAACAAAACATCTACCATCTTGACATATTTCCTCCCTCTTTGAAACGTTATGGATTTCTATATAAAATAAGTTGAATATTTAAAACAGTTAAAATCAATAATTATAGCAATCAAATAATAGATATATCAAAAATAACATTTTTAAGTCTGGAGGAGTCAATTTGAACTACGTATTTTCATACAGGAATATATTGTTAAATGAATACTGATCTAATCAGAATGGGTTCATCATCCATCGGTCCATTGCAATTTTACTAGTGCTTTAGATTTTGCACATTTACTAAAAGGAATTACACTGACCTAATTACACCTAAATCTGGTACAGGACTGTTCAAGGCTATCATAATGATAAGTAATAGAAACACAATTAAAGTATATTCATGACACTGTTGCCAAGACATCTTTGATAACGTTGTATTTGATATGTTTAATATCAATACCATACTCTGGTAACAATAAATTCGATTTTATGAGTTCTTGTTTGACAATTTATGCCAAAATCTTAGGTTTTTCTCATCCATTAAAAGTAGAACTGGATGTAAAGTGACATTCAAATCAACAACAAAATGTAGTAACACTAACATCAAAGCCAGACACTTAATATTGCACTTTCTTTCAATGGTAGAATAATGTTTTGGCACTATGTATCAAATACATATAACGAAAAAGCATAAAACATAATATTGCAAATTACAAAATTTATGGTTTAAAAAACCCCAAGAATTATGCACATTAGAAGGACCTCGATATATGGAGAGGGGTACGAATCTTTAAACACCTTCACCCAAAATTGCAGACGTTTTTCATTATTGATTGCAAAAATGTGAGGACTAATCATCTTTCATTTCAGATGGGATATAAGTCCTTCGAAAGGTACACTATCATAGATTTTCAAACACAAACTATCGAAAGGTTTAATTCGCAGTTAGTATATGTAATATCAAAAGTCAAATGTGAAAAGTTGAAATTAGCGAACAGTAATCAATCTCAAAATTCCTATAAAGAATGCAAAATTAAGAGTAGGACAAATGGATTCAACAGAGATATGGTCTGTTGTCTTGAGGGAATAAATATATAGCCTGTTGACCGATCACACTTGTCATTAGACCTATAGTTTGATCAAGTAACAGAATAATTCGTTGTCAAATTCAGAATGTAAAGAATGGCCTAACAAGTGGTATGAAAAAATATGTGTAGGCATGAATTTGAAGCAGAAGACTTCCGTGAGGAGCAAAGCTCATACAAGGAGTAGGTATCTGTCATTATACAAAAAACTTCTCTCATAGCAGGTTTCGGGAGTACTGTCTTCATGACAGTATCTACTTTAAAATTGTTTTAGGAAGTAATCTCTCGGAAGGGATTCATGTATCCCATGAAAATACATCCTTTTTTGTGACATCTGCATTTTGTGTATTTCTGATAGAATGGGAACCATACGAAATGGTAGACTAGGTGTAGATCTCAATTAACTGACCATAAGAAAGTAGTCTAGTTGTTGTTATTAAGAGCACAATAAAATAAATGTGATAAAAAAATTGGCTTACGCTTTCTAGTCTATACTATATGATATAAATGAACAGAAATATATGCCTTGATGCAGGCCTTATCTAAGTTGAAAAGTTTCTATTAATCACATGTATGTCCAGGGTTTCGTGTTTGCCTAACTCTGTATTTTGTATTGCTTGTGGGAGTTATGATATTGATCACTGTACCTTGTCTTTCACGAAGCTATCCACGTTCTATATCAAGAAGAGCACATATTTAATAAAATATGACAGACAATATTTATATGCATATTCATTTATTCAATATAGTAAGTTACAATTGAAGGATGGAGCTTTTTGCCATGAATTATGATCAGAATTTTGAATTTTGTTGTCCGAAACATCAGTTATTATGTAAATGATTATATTTCTAAGTGAATTCATGAAAACTGAAATTCTTTGGACTGTCCTACTCCCTCTTCAAGCAGGAAATCATGAATATATCCCATCCCTCCTACACGAAATCAGGCATTAGGAGATTAACGTCCCAACCTGAAGAATCCTTTTTATCTCTTCCGTCAAAATCTTATGAATCGTATCTCTTTTTCTGGATACCAAAACACCCGAGGAATCATTCCACCTCCTGCACCAACTCTGAAGTTTCTTTTCTGTCCTCTCAGTAAAGAGTTATCTACACCTCCAAAACCACCTCTGAAGTTTCTTTTCTCTCCATTTAGGATATCGAACGAGCGGAATCCATTATTTTCAGTTTTAGATAGGAATGTCTTAGGTTTGTCCTGCGCCTTACGTTCTCTTCTTCCTGGGTAACTTTCTTTCTGTAGCATGCGTTTTTCAGAATTGTCGTCGTGAGACGGTCCTTTAAGATATGGACGATGACGTGTGTTTCTCGCCGTCTCGCCTGTGAGATCTGGATATTCGACCGTATCGTCTTCTTCTCCCTCTTGTCCAGAAATTAGGTGTTCTTGGGTTGTTGGAGTGACTTGTTTACATTGTGTCCCTCTTTGTTGTTCATTCCTTTTTTGATAATGTAAACTCTGCCCCCATTTTTCAGAAATTTTTCCCATGTTTCCAGTTTTTCATTCTGAATTACATCCCCTAGTTCTTCCAAAGAATTGTCTTTGCTAACCTGCAACCAACAACAAACAAAATCTGAATGAGCTATAGATATAGTCATGTTCCCCGGAAGAAATGCTATCCATTTCCTCACGAATTCAAGTAATTGATTAACATGTAAATTTGCATAGCTTGCAAAGTAAAATAAGAATCAGTTGAACAAATCAAATCTAATTTCTTATGTAAAGAAACGACACAAAATTAAAAAAAAATACAATTTTGAAATAAAATGTCTTCTCTTTAATCAATTAATATCAATGATTGGCATCATAAAAATACATGATATGCTCTTGTATACGATTTGAAGATGTATTACATATAAACAATATGTTTTGTTCATGAAATCTAACACGTAATCAATGAAAGAACCCAAAGAATATGGAATTGGTTTGCAGCAGGATGGATATCACACACTTCATCAAAATGGTGTATTCTTTTTTTCAAATTGTTCTTTTTTTTTCTTTTCTAAAGATTTTAAACATATTTTTCAAAACAAACGTCTCTGATAAAGCTACACCTAGGATCTCCCATGGTTTGTAGCTGGATATGACTATCAAAAGACGAGTTGTGTGTTATCTATCCCCGAGCCTATCCGAGAGGATAGAAAACACAACAGGTTCGATAATAGTCATATCCAGACACAAACCATGGGGTATTCTTTTTATCACATATTGTATCCTAACAGACAATTCCATAATACTGACCCAGTATTCTTTTTTGTTAACCTCAACCCGAACTACATCTGTAACGTTAATAGTACGCCGCTACAAATAGTTCGTTGGGAAATATAAATAAAAATTAATATGGACTGTCACAACTTTTAATTCATCAGATATTATTTCTAAATGAGAAAAAATTACATTTTAAAAGTTTTACTTTGATGTAGTATGATGATTCATTAATATGTCAGTCATGCGAATCTGTGTCACATGTGACGCGTGGTCATTGTTTAGATTGGGAGTGTGAATGTTGACGAGGAATTTTTCACCATGTACATCATCATTTAGAGAATTGTATGTTTCCTGTGACAGTGAGAACCGTGAACTTTTTATTGTTAAGTGTGCTTGTGTTTCCTACATCTGTATTTGTGATGGAATCGTTTTGTGTGAAGTTGAATGTGGTGTATCCCGGGTTTATTTGGTGCATAAAGTTGGGAAGTTGATATCCACTCGACACATTGATTTTGATTACCGATAAGTTCGTTTACCTGATCAAGATATAGGGCTCACAGCGGTTGTGACCGATCGACAGGGGATGGTTACTCCTCCAAGACACCTACTCCTATTTCTGTTATATCCAGGGGTCTATGTTTGCCCAACTCTCTATTTTTTATTGCTTATAGGAGTTATAAGATTGATCACTGTTCGTTATCTTCACCTTGCATAAAGGAAAGGAGTAAATATTTGCAAAAGACCTTATTGTGTTTGCTTCCAAACGTGAACTATTGCGTTTTCTAAAACCCAGAAAGATTTACTCCGTATGAAATGATTAGTTAGGACAGAGGTGTTGAACAAAACAGTTGTCAATTTGACTTTAAAGAAAAACGATTTCACTTCATGTCGATTTATCCGAGTTTTTTTCCTCTCAATGACAGCTGTGCACATACCCCCTTCTCCATTGATATGCTGCCACATCAGTTATAATACCAAAATTGCCGAGGTACAAATGTTGGCGTTATGATGGGGTATCACTGTATTTCTGTTTCCTTGGTCATTGCGAATACAAAACATGATCAAAGAGACGATAGCTAGGTTACATAATGAAAACGACAGGTCTGTTCCCTAGATCGTAACTAATTTCTTCACATCTAAATTCATCGTTTTCAAATTTTGAAGAATTTAACAAAATCTGTGTCATTTATAGCAATTGTTTTGGACGTCTGTCACCCTGATCCAGCCCCTTTGCACATTACGTCACCCGGCGTAGGAACACCTACTTTGGAATACGAATAATTTATCGTATGAGTGATATTCACTGGATAAAGGAATAAACATCTGATAAATTAAAATCTACAATGGTTTTTTTCTCCCGAATCAAACTAGCATTACCTTAATTTGGAGATTATCATTTTTATGAGTGATGCGATACCTCTTGATAAATGAGACATCTCAGATGGATTATGTAGTTTATCTATATTCGCGTTTCAAAAAACAATTTACAAGTCATAATCATAGGACATCAAAATATTGATTCATTGATTGATTCATTGAATATTGTTTAACGTCCCTCTTGAGAATGTTTCACTCATATGGAGACGTCAATACTGGCGGTCAAGAGCTGCACAATTTAGGCCTATGTTTAGCCCTTATGGCTTTTGAGCACGGAGGAATCCTTATCATGCTACATATGTTCTGACCTCGGTTTTTGAGGTCTCAACCGAATGACCGCACCATTTAGTGGCCTTCTACGACAGGCAAGTGGAAGTGAGGACCTATTCTAATCCGGATCCCCACGAGATAAATATTAAGATTAAAATATGTACTTACTGGATAGGCAACTGCACCCACGAAGAGATCTCCAAGAAGACAAACTGAGAAATTCATCTTGTCTCGATGGTCATTGAAGATGCACCTTTCTATTTGGGTATATATATACTATTAGTCTTTCACAATTTATAAAGCTTTACAATGAAGAAGCTATATCGGGGCAAAAATCGTGATAATTATTTTTAAATTAGGCATAAAGACTTACCACCTGAAAAGCGTTTGTTTATAGTAAATTCCATGCAGGTATCTTTTCATCAATTTCAAAGTGTCACTCCATAGTTACTTCCAAATATTTATGACACTACTTTCTTTTTTTGAGGTAAGTTACTGAAAAGAGCAGATTATATAAGAACAAAGAACGCTTAACACATACATCTGGCCTTGTAAAATTCCAAAAAATAAAGTAGTTGAAACACTTATCGAAATTATTTGGGGAAAACTCTCTTTCCTCTTTTTAAACATGAATAGGAAATGGCGCCAAACTCTATATGAGATACAGAAAGGTGATAACCTGTTCACCAAGGTTAAAGGTCATATTAAACAATTTCTAACAGTGGTATTTTACATTATAAACATAAAGATTGGTATGAATGAAATTTAAATTACAAATAATAAAAAAAAAATATTGTCTTTGTATTGATAAGAAATAGAACAGTAAACTTGTACATCAAATGAATGTGTTACCCGCTTATCGTTCTTGATTCTGTGTGTTTGTGAAGTCACAATGACCCATCGATGTAAACAACATAATGAAAATAGTGTAAATGTACACCGTTTTGTGTCACGAAATCCCTCACTAATGTAATGGATATGGACAAATTTTCCGAGTTTGTTATTCAATCACCAATCAGGAATGATACACAGCAAGCAAATAATGTTCTTCTAAAGAGGATGACATTGAAGTTGACGTCACTACAGGCACCTGAAGTATGGACATTATACCCCCTCCTCCCACGCCGTTAAGATTTTTTGCGGGAATAATTTCTCAGAAATTGATTCCCTGTCTATCCCATTCCAATTTCATGTAATCGTGTCACATTTTTTGTAAGTTCCCCCTTTTATTAGTACCAGTTGTAGTCCAATCTCTAAAACTTACAAAAACCGTGAAACGATTACATAAATCGAAATTGGGGTGGTATAGACAGGGAGTCTACATATGTTGGAGAAAGTATTACCACATTACCACACACAAAAACAAATTCAAAAGGAGGGTAGTGTTAAATAATTAATTGCTCTTGATTACAACTCCTTTAAATTAGGGGGTAGAAAAACCTGTTCCCTGGGATCAGGATCTAAAACGTCATCAATTGTAAAATGTTTATTGATAACAATAGATAACCATTTAAGAGCCATTCTCTGTAACCACTTAAAAAAATTCGGCACGCATAGTCACCGATTTTCACGAAACTCACCTGAATGAAACATCTATATAACATATTCAAGAAAATATATTTTAAAATTAGATAGTGATCATGGTTGCTATGGAAACAGGTACAATTTTATCAAGTTTGGCTATTTTCTAGAATTTGGTAGTTTTGGCACAAAAGTTGAATATAAAACATTATGAATAGTCTTAAAATTCTAATTTTCATATTAAATTATAAAACAGATCCCATATTTTTCATTTAAGAAAAAAATGAATAATGGACAATCCTAAGTGATTTTTATAATTGAACAAATCTGTAAAATTGTGTTTAAATTCAATGGTTTTGATGTCTTAATAACTTTTATTCGCATCCACCTCAAATAAAGTGACACAAGTTTTTAAAACAACTAATCTATGTTCTTGATAAATCTAAACTAAAACTTTTGGGAATCTGCCTATTTCATACAATTTGAAGTGAATGATTTATGGGGGGAAATGCATTCTGTAACCAAGAGTTATTCCCCTTTGAAACTCTTCAACGTGATAAGGCAATAAAATTACCTAGAAACAGAAATAATATGGCGGGATAATGTCTTACTGCATGCTGACAGAAGTTTAGACGAAGACATGTGGCATTCAAAATATTCTCTCCACTCACCCACACGAAAGGAGAAGGTGTGAGAGACATATCTCAGAGTACCAGCGTTCTAGTAATAAAAGTAATTATTCTATTTACTTTGAAATCCATTCACAAGCCTAGAATTAATCAACTTGATCACAATCATTTGATGTCAAATGTTTTCATAGACATTGTGTACAATTATGAATTTCTCTAGATCTGCCATATAGCATGACACATATATATGATGTGTGTGCGTGCTAAATATTCACCCTTCAACTCGCCACTGCTTCAGTTGTATTGATATGACGTCAAAATGTAGACTGTGGCGTCACACATTACAGTACTTAGATCTACTGCAGCACACTTTATTTTGTAGGGGATCGTATGACTAGGGTGAAATTGAGATAATAAATGCAAAATCGTTATCATTATTTGTTTTATAATAGAATGAAGTAATAGAATCATAAAAAAAATCATAGATATTTATTCATTTGAAAAATGCATGACCTTTCGTTAAATATATACATATAATTTAAGAAAAGAGACGCCCTGTTGTGATTAAGCCATTGAATACTTTTTTTTGCTTTTGCATTGATACATGTACATGCCAAAACATTCAATAAGCTCTCCTTCGTGAAATAAAGTAATGGGTCATAACATTGAATTTTATCTCTAATCTTTTCTACTTGTATTAGTTCGGGGGGGGGGGGGGGGTTATACATGTACAGATACTCAACTGAGAAGTGAATTGAGGTGGGGACACTATTCAGTTTTATTAGTTATCCATGTATTAATTATTCTTTACTTTTGATGATACTTTAAAAACATTATCAATTCTATGAATAAATTCAATTAATTAAACAGAATTGAAATATTGTAGAAATACCAATACTGATACACCTTAGCCTATACATGTTATGCATGGGAAAATATTTTAGAAATACCAATACTGATACACCTTAGCCTATACATGTTATGCATGGGGATTTACTCTTATTTTTTTCTTTTTTGTTCAGCTTGATTTTGTTTTCATTTTACACATGTCACTAACAAAACAGAAGTATTTATTAAGGACATACAAGCAACATTTCTGACATTTTCTCTGGATTCTTTCTTCATTTTCTCGATATAAAGAGCTATTGTATGATTTCGGAAATAAATTCAAATTTTATATTGTAGTAATATTACTATATTTATATACCGGCCTGGGTAGCTTAGCGATTAGATAACCTATCTTGTAATGCAGGGGTCCTGGATTTGATCCCTTCTTTGCTAAAATATATAATTTGTACTGTCCTTATATATACAACCTTCTGTAATACATAACTTTTGATTGCAACAATTAGAAACTATCAAAATACTGAGTACCGGTGTGCTATCTCTAAAACAGACATGGTAATACGACGTACCCCAAATTTTTTTTTGTAGAAACGAGACAGAGTGCACATTCATGAAAATTGATATATATTATTGAGAAACGTCGCACAAGTCCTCAAGTGATAAAACACCGCAAAACAATTCTCACTGTTTTGAATATTATAATTAACCCATGTGTTGATTAATTGAGGTTATATAATCACCTTAGAGTTTAGATAAAACTAAATCTAGATAAGAATACATATATTTAAGTAAGTTATTACCTACCGTAAGAAAAGGGTTTGAATAAGATTTCATTCAAACATAATTTAAGGAATACATATTGCAGCTACATGTAGTAGTAGATGCAGATGACATGGGGAGAACAAGTAATACATTTTAGATGGGACATAAGATTTTAATATGCTTGCATATATTCATCTTGGTATTTCTCTTAGAATTAATATTATTTATTGATTTTGTAGGACGTGTCATATTGTCATTTTGGTGGGGGCCAAGTCAGAAGCATCAGTGTATGGTCGATGCTTATGTTGCCTCAAAGGATATGAAAGGGTGTGGTTCATTTAACCGGAAAGAAGCAGATCACATTATATTTTAGTTGCCTCTATGCTATTGAGAAGACGATTAGCTATGATGACTATATATATGCAAAATTAGAAAATGAAAAAGATTGTGTGTGCTTATCTTGTCTATTTTGTAATATATGATTCTAAAATAAAGGTATACCATTTATAATAGGATACGATTGTGAAATATTCATCATCGGAACCCACTGCTCAAAGGCCGTAATTTAAGCGCCGAGCATAGGCCTAAATTTTGCAACCCTCACTGACAATGGCGACGTCTCCATATGAGTGAAAAATTCTTCGGCGGGACGTTAAATGATAATCAATGAATCAACCCGTGGGTTCCAATGATGTCAGATATTAAAGATATTGACTTTCCCAGCATACTAAATGACTTCAATATGACCATCATTAGTATGTTACAGTTACAAGCAAGATCTTATTATGATGTTGAAATATAATTCACATACCTATATTTAAAAAGATACGTTAAACGAGTGACACTGATGAACGTCCATAGAAAATAAAGGCCCTCAATTGTTTTGAATCAAATGTCAAGGTCACAAGTCAAGGTCAAAATACTTCCTCGTAAGTAACTATGTAAATTGTCAAGTCATGTATTAAGAAATGTTAGTTTAATAGATTTCATACATGGTACTGGCATAATATTTCTTGCACATACATAGTAAGCAGAGCTAATATTGAACTGCAGAGGGGGGGGGGGTAATTCCTCATGAATCAATGATAAATTACAATCTTTATGTATCCTATTTAGTTTATTTAACTTGAACAATTTTTAAGATCAATGATTCAATTTCAATGTCACACTTAATTCGATTGGCAAGGTGAAAAAATGTACATGATAGTTTGGAATAACTGAAATATTCAAATATGCATTTTCTAAATATGGTAATTATTTTGATGAATTCTAAAGATATACAATGCAATTTGTGATACATGTACAATACACAAATAGAAACCATGCACATTTGAAAGAAAAAAAAACTAAAACAAAAATACTATGCATTGATTTAATTATCTCTTACAAATTAAGAGTTTTTATGATTGAAGAACATGCATGATGTATAACAAAATGAGATTTACTTGAAAAGAATGTGAACATCAAGTTTGCTGTTTTGTGATATTTTGTTACCATAGCAACAATGTAATATGAATTATCTATCAGTATTAATATTTTACCAACTTTAACATTGACTTCAGTTGAATCTGTCTATAAAAGCATTTTTTTTTTTGGTCTAAAAATTTATTATTTTTGCATGGATTTCGAATTTGAAAAGAAATAGCAATTTTCGTTTCCATGGCAACCAACATGAATTCTCATATTAAGCTTGTTAAAATTTAAAATCCAACATCAGTAGCAGTCGGTTATTAAGATTATATACTTTGAATACATAGAAAATTGTATTTTGAATTACATTGAAAAATGCATCTCTACTGTCATATCATGAGGAAATGCATCATTTTGTTTCCATGGAAACACAGCTTAGATGGTAGATTCCCAAACATGTCTCATTGTTATATGATAGTACTATATCTAATGTATGTTGTACAAGCATTTATAGATTTCAAGCTGAATGCGGGAATTTTTATCCATCATTCAAATTTGCCTCTAAATTAGCTTTTTCAGAATGTATCAAACAACCCTCTTTTCCAGACAGAATGAAAATATAACAGAATTATTCAAACCTTTAACTAAATATCAAACTAAATAATAAAAATGCTATATATTATCATTTTATAATGATTAAATAAGAACTCAAACAGCTTAATCCAGCATAGTTGAATAAAAAATGTCATTTTTCATGTGAAAATTGACTCTTTTGTGACCTGAATGGCATGCACGTGTTACCATGGCAACAGAGTTGCATAGCAACCAAATTATGATGGTTTTACATTACTTATGCCAGATTAAGTCGATGTGCCAAATTTGAAAAAAAATCGGTGACAGTGCGTGCCGGACCCCTTATATAAATGTTTAAGTGGTTACAGAGAATGGCTCTTAATTCGTCAAATTACATTATATCATTGATTACAAAATGGTTAATCTCCATTTTACAGAGGTTAACCGCATTTGCAATTAATCAAAGAGTGTATAGTTTTGCCGTGTCTGTAAACACCCCCCCCCCCCCTTCCTGTGAAACAACAACGTTTTTGGTATCAATTTCGTAAATGACAATTTAGAATACCTGTAAAAAGAAATCTTTTTAACCCAAATAATAGATATATCTCTCTTTGTTTTCTCGGATAAATTAACTTTTATGAATCTTCATATGAATATCTCTTTTGATATAAAAAGCATTTTAAAATGATGTTAAATATTGTTAATAATGTTAAAGATAGTCCCAAATATAGGCGGTGAAACAATACCATCGTTCGCAGTTATTTCCCTTTAGGTCGGTGTCTATTTATCAATTAATCAATCCATCTTTCCTATATCTTCAATATTCATTCTTATGAAATAAAGTCTTATTTCAAATTCGTTATCCTTGGACGAATTTGGCTCCACTTGTTTGACACGCTGTTTTTGGCTATATTTAGATCTAAAACTTCATAGTTCTTTCGGATTTCAAACATTTCGTTGAGCATCACTGAAGAGACATTATTTGTCGAAATGCGCATCTGGTGCATCAAAATTGGTACTGTATAAGTTTTACATTATGACCCCTGGGTCGAGGCCTCTGCTGGTAGACTGTTAGTCCCCGAGGGTCTCTACAGCCCAGTAGCTAAGTACTTCGTTACTAGCTTGAAAATACGGATGTATATTTAATTGCTGTTATAAAATTTAGAAATTCATTTCAAAATTAAGGATTTTCTCCCTCATGCATAGCTCTTATCCTTGGACGAATTTGGCTCCACTTGTTTGGTACACTGTTTTGGGCTATATTTAGATCTAAAACTTCATAGTTATGTCGGATTTCAAACATTTCGGTTGAGCATCACTGAAGAGACATTATTTGTCGAAATGCGCATCTGGTGCATCAAAATTGGTACCGTATAAGTTTTACATTATGACCCCTGGGTCGAGGCCTCTGCTGGTGGACTGTTAGTCCCCGAGGGTCTCTACAGCCCAGTAGCTAAGTACTTCGTTACTAGCTTGAAAATACGGATGTATATTTAATTGTTGTTATAAAATTTAGAAATTCATTTCAAAATTAAGGATTATCTCCCTCATGCATAGCTCTTATCCTTGGACGAATTTGGCTCCACTTGTTTGACACGCTGTTTTGGGCTAACACTTCATAGTTATTTCGGATTTCGAACATTTCGGTTGAGCATCACTGAAGAGACATTATTTGTCGAAATGCGCATCTGGTGCATCAAAATTGGTACTGTATAAGTTTTACGTTAAGCAAGATACAATCAATCAATCAATAAAAAAATACAGTTATTTTTTTTTACTCTCTCACTTCACATACCTGCTGTTCAAATATCATTTTTGAATAAACGAAAAAACTATTATCAATGTTTCTTTTAATAAGCATGTTCAGTTATCAGTACTGATATAGTATATGAAATATAAATCATAATTCCTGAAATGTTACTTCATAGTTTTCTTTTTTAATTTCAGAATGAAATGTTTATTTACAGTTTAAATCTGATCAATTTTATAATTAATAATAAGAAAATAAAAGTTACATACTTTTGGGTAACGAGTGCAGAGCTCTATATTGCAGGTATATTTATAATGAACATGAAATTATACGAATACAGTTGACTGATAGAGTTTGTAATACAGATCAAATTAATACTCATTGATGGGGTGTGTTTTTGTCATTAGAATAATCAACCCTTGTGTATTTACAATTTTACGTACTTACAGTGCTCTTCGCTTTAACTTTAGCGGGTGACTTTAATTTCTATGTTGATTTGTTTTAGTCTTTAAAAAATCAAAAGATGATTGGCACCGCGTCTGAGTTTAAATTGATCTTTTTGTGTCGATATCATTTGGCTACCGACGGATGTACTGAAGTGCAGTGTTTGTGACTGTTCCTGGCAACAGATCCATCGCGTCGGAGGTTTTGTACCCATACTTTTCTAAATTTGGGATCCCTCGGGAAGAGGTACATGACCACCCCCTTCTGCTGAGACCTAACACTGTAATTAAATGCAGCACACTATGTCAAAGATATGTAGTAAATATCATGTTATGAGTCTATGGTTGTTTACATATGTTGACGTCGTCAGCAAGGGAGATAATCCGCGATCGTCAAAGATCCTTTACCTGATCGAATACACTTGAGAAGCTGTTGTGAAGTTGAAAATGAATTGTTGTTTAATGATTAGTGAATTCCCATACATAACTCAATTATTCAGAAGATCGTTTCAAACTACCTTTAACCTATTGATAGATAGGCCTAGTTGACTTCAAACATTATCGACTGTTACATGTATCAAAAATCAAATGGAATCGGTTGTATTGTACTAGCGTGACCAGGTTCAGTGTACAATGAAAGGCAATGTGTTGAATGGTATGATTGCCGGTATGACCAGGCTCGGTGTACAATGTGTTAAATGACATAATCGGGGCATGGCCAGGCTCAGTGTTCAATATGTAGAATGACATGATCGCCGGCATGGCCAGGCTTAGACTGACCGGGCAAAGGACTGACTTCTAGCTGAAATAAAAAGGTGCAAAAGTATTCTCATATTCATGCTTCATGTTTATGTTACACTTATATTTCCAATGCTTTTTGTCATGGTTTTGGTGAATATATTCAATCTATTCCAGTTTTTGAAAACAAAATCGCATTCAAAAAGCTATATCGTTATTTACGATTTTATGAGCGCGCTTCATGTTCAAATATTTAAATGATTTACATATATTTTGTTTTACTAGAAAGACCATAAACTATTGAAAAGTCAGTAAGCTCTTTTCTGTTTAAATTTCCACATCAAAATAAAATTGTTAAGAGCAATCAAACAATAAAAATATCTTCTAATGATAGATCCAAATGAATTCTATTTGTATATAGCGCTTGATTAATATATTTTTCTTATGTATTTCTGGTGTCTCAATATAGCAGGAGTATCAAATCTTTGGAGTCATTTTATCCCACTGTTCGTAGGATTGTGGTATTGTTAATTACATTTCATGACGTAAACATTTAACAATAACTTTATTTGAAATTCCAATGTATATTATTGAGACAGGGTCTACACAACGGGTTTTTTTTTTCTTGATACGAATGGAGAAAACCTCTTCAAATAATATTGATATTAAGTTGCAATTACAATTACTACTCGCAATGCATGTAAACCTGCCTACTTCATGTCACCAAAAAGCATATGTAATTCAGGTTTATAATTACACCATATTGAATGTGCATGCCCTTGAGGGTATTATGGCTTAAAATTACCAACTTCTGAAAACGGGTCACATATTAATTCTTAATTACGCAAAAAGCAAACAAAACACTCATCTAAGAATTTTTCATCGTCTTAGAAACAAACCGTTTTATGAGTATCAAGAATAACTAATTAATAGTTGCATAATTTGATATCATTAACGACAACTTAAGTTATTTCCACTACTTTATGTTCCCTCCTGTCTACTATAAATATTCTGTTAATAAACGCATCACTCAGATGCCTAGTGTTGATGGTTGAAATGATTCGATGAATGGAATGGAATGTGGACATTTATTTGTTTATTCACATTTTGAGTCTTACAACAGAACTGACACTATTCTTTCAGTTATAGATATAAATGCAGAGTCGTGTCCCACTATATTGTTGTCTTTACATTCATACTGAGACATCACCAGTTGTACCTGAATTGTCACAAATTTAGATGCATGTTTAGCATTATGACTCGTAGCAGATGTAAGGTGAAGATAACGAACAGTGATCAATCTCATAACTCCTATAAGTAATACAAAATAGATAGTTGGGCAAACACGGACCCCTGGCCACACCAGAGGTGGGATCAGGTGCCTAGGAGGATTAAGCATCCCCTGTCGACCGGTCACATCCGCCGTGAGCCCTATATCCTGATCAGGTAAACGGAGTTATCCGCAGTCAAAATCAGTGTGCCAAGAACGGCTTAACAATCGGTATGAAACACGTCAGACAGCATTTGACCCAATACGAGGTTGTACTGACGAAGTAGATCGTTATAACGACCATAGAATTTGCAAAATGCTGACTTCAATCGAGACTGTTGAAATCCCTGTACCATTAACTTGTTTGTCAGTAGCTTACCTCGATTTACAAACTGACTATACCCAGAACAAGCTCTTGCATATCGAATCAGTTGCAATATATAAACACCATATGCAAGTGATAATGGACTATTGCTACATAAATATGAGAAGTTGAAATCATCCCGTTTGTCATACAGTTGAGTTGTCAGTTTGCCGTTAATGTCTACTTTTAATAAAATATCTAAGTATGAAGCAGAAGTGGACGACTCGGTGGTGTCCTTTATTTCGAGCTCACAGGGATATATCAAATCGACAGATCAAATTTGCCAACGCATGCTGTGAAACAGGACATCACGTCAAATCAAGGGAATAGGAGCCTCACTTCTGAATCCCAAGTGCAAAGAAATAATCACTATCTACGTTTTCATTCTAGGTTTAACGCGGTCATGACACGAGCGAGGCTCGAACACACGACCCCCTGGTTACAAAGTGAATTTTCTACCACCCAGCTACCGCGGACGGTCACATGAAAATAAAGGTGGGTAGATATATGAATAAAAAACAACTATTGTTTGGTATACTAAAAACCTACACAGAAAAAATAGTTATTACATAGTAGGCATACGAATATCCATGTAACAAGCTATACATGTACGTACTCAGTGTAACACCATCCAATGATGGATGAGTATCGATGAGAAAGGTTACTCTGAGTTTCTCTGACGTGTTTAGATGAACTAATTTTTTTCAGAACAGCTATCTATCCACAGGTGATCAAACCCGGCTGACTACTAAATATTTTTCATTCGCTTCTCTGAAAGCAAGTGCCTCTGGCAGGTTGCAATGATCACTACCGGGTAATCGTATTAACAATCACAACCTCGATTCATTTGCTTGTAAACACAAAAAAAAATAACTCTTGATAAATCAATTTTTCCCTAGTAATTTTACATCTTCCTCTAAATTACACTATATTTGTACAAATAGTGCTATAGTAATATTAATTTAGTTAGTATGCCATTAACATTTTCTATTTCCTTTCGTTTGAAGTCTATGAAAAATATATGCTTGTTTTCTTCACTTCCTTGTTGCTTTATACCCCTCTTGACATTTTTGTCATAAATATTTTCATAAACTTTCTAAACGCCATTATTATGTATAATTCAATGACGTTCTAACCATAGTTATTTTCTCCCCTTTTGTCCCCTTAGTCTGTTCTTCGTAATTGTTTGACGAAATAAAGATAGAATTCAGATGTATGATACGGAGTTAATGTATCCATGCATGGGGTGGACAGATTTGTTGATTGCGTTTGGCATTGAATCGAACCTATTAGTCTCCGTTATAATTATTTTTAAAACTCATAAACGTCAATACTATTGTTCAATCCATCAAGGGGATATTGGAAAGCTCCTTAACACATGACGTCTAAAATAACATAATTTAGCAACGTCCAATTAACCATGAAAAAGGAAAAAAGTGAATGCAACGATTTAACTAATATTCTAAACCCCTGTCCTTTTACAACTACTTTAGTATATTTGTGTCGTGTTTCGCTCTGTAAACTTACCCCCCCCCCCCCCCTCAGTGCTTTTTCATCAGCATTTCTGTTTTATAGTGTAACAGAGAAAATGCAGCAATCCAGACCGGAATTCGATCTTCTACACCTGAATCTCTAGTCTGGTCCTCTACCAAATGAGTTATCTGGCCACCGGCGATCAAACCCGGTTGAAGGCTACATGTTAGTGTCCACCAGCAGATGGTGAAATTGCCCCCCCCCCCCGTTCCCCACACCTATTTGGGAAACGATATTACATTTCTGAATATAATTTTCCCTCTAGGTCTGTGTCTATTTATCTATTAATCAATCCATCTTTCCTATATCTTCAATATTCATTATTATGAAATAAAATCTTCTTTCAAATTGGTTGTGGAGCTAAGCTGCACCGTTGAATTACCAAACAAATATTCTTTTGTCTAGTAAACTTAGAGACATGCCATTTTTTGTATTAATGAGAAAGTGTCTTTGAATTTCAACAACTTACAGATAGTACACTTCATGCACTGCACAAATGCGTGGTTTTAGATCAAAGAAACTGAACAGCGCTATATCTGACTTTGTCATATTCCGAGTTAATGTAACCTCAAACTTTTAATCTTAAAATAAAATGACGATAGTTTATTTTTGACAAGTTTGTTTAAAACATGTTGCCTGTTTTAAATCATATGTTGAGACCTATATTTTTATTGTTTAATTTGGATATTTAAACCTTGAAATTCGAATCTTGTATTTCAAATGAGTCTTCTGAGTTTCCTTAGTGATTCTAAATGTTTCACCCACATTGTTGTGAACCCTGGTAACATAATAAATAAATGCAAGCTTTCGGGTGTAGAAGAACAGGGTGATCAAATCTTGTGTCTTATTTACATCGTTACATTGGGCTTTTTCACTGTTATGCTTAATTGGACATTGTTAAAACTATATTTTGTCGAATGGTTTTCGTTTGCAAGCATTTAAATCCCTGATTTGGATTAATCAACAGTACTGGGAGTGGTATCTTGAATTACAGGTAATTATAACAGTGAATGATAGTTTCTATTCTTTTATCAGATACAATGTCAGATCAGACGAACTCATATTTCCACCCACAGATCAAAACATGCTTGTAAAGCTTCCACTACACAGATAGACTGGGTGTATCAAATAAGCAAAACAATAAGTGCTTAACCCATATTTTTGTGACCCTGTGGTTGTTATTATGACCTACTTGGAAAGGTTGCTTTATACGAATTGGATCAGATTTGGGAGTCATTATCTTTGTTGGGTCATTTGAATTTTAACGATTCACTGCTTTCATCCAACAATGTCGTACCAATGCATTATCCTCAGATGAAAAATGTAGATAGTCTGATTCACTGGTCGTATATATATTTCAATAAGAAAATCTGGGAAAGTAAAAAGAAATCAAGTTTGTATCATTGAATCATATCAAATTGTAATTGCTACATCCAATCCTCCCAGCCCTTCCAGGTTGTCTATCTCGAGTTGTGAATGGTATTAGATGCCCGAGACAATCTATGTTGATATCATCATTATTGTTATCTTCACAATCATCATCATTTTGACGAAGTCACCATCGTGATCATTATAGTCATCACCATCACCATGAGGTCACCATCACAATCATCATCGTCGTCATCATCACAAATTCATATTTCCCTGTTAACTCGAAATAAAAGACACCACAGAGTGGTCCACTCCTGCTTCATATTTTGACATTTTATTGAAATTAGATCTTAACGGTTAACTAACAACTCAACTTTAAGATAAACAGTATGATTTCAGCTTTTTCATTGTCAACTTTCCATATTTATTAAGCATTATTCAATTATCACCTGCATATGGTGTTTATAACTCTCAACTGATTCGATACGCAATATCTTGTTCTGCTAAAGATCAGTTTTTGAATTGAGGCAGGTTACTGACAAATGAGTTGATGGTGCAGGTGTTTCAACAGTCTCGTTTAAAGTCAGTGTTTTGCAAATTCTATGGTCGAAATAACAAAGAAAGGCGAAAATAATGAACAGTGATCAATCACACAGCTCCTATAAGCAATGCAAAATAGAGAGTTGGACAAACACGGACCCCTGGATATACACTGTACTAGAGGTGGGATCAGGTGGCTAGGAGGATCTAGTAAACATCCCTATCGACCGGTCACACCCGCCATGAGCCCTATATCTTGATCAGGTAAACGGAGTTATCCGTAGTTAAAATCAGGTGCCAAGAACAGCCTAAAAATCTAGTTTGCCGATACAACCTATCATTCTGACTTGTTTATTACCGACAGCTAGGATGTTCTTCATCCATCGGTTCATTGCAATTTTACTAGTGCTTTAGATTTTGCACATTTACTAAAAGGAATTACACTGACACAATTACAACTAAATCTGGTACAGGACTGTTCAAGGCTATCATAATGATAAGCAATAGAAACACAATTAAAGTATATTCATGACACTGTTGCCAAGACATCTTTGATAACGTTGTATTTGATATGTTTAATTTCCATTCAATATAGTTAAATGTAATCAATAACCAAAGAAAATGTGTATGTTGCCACATTTTTAAAGATGTCAGACATAAAAAAAAAAAACGGAAGTATATGTTGACATCAGAAAATCACCCATTTTCGTTGTACAGAATAATTAGAATAGATAAAAACTTGTTGAAATGACAAATTTTAAATGTCAACAGTTAAAAAAAAAATGTTAATTCATAAATATGTATAAATCAATTGTGGATATTAGGGAAATCATGCATAATAGACATGCAGTAGAAGAAATACCAGCATAGGAGTTATTGCCCTTGACAACATTTTTTTAATTATAAAGAATTCATTATCTCTAGAAAATATACACTTTTTCAATATCAATAGTTTAACAGATTTTTTATTTTATGCAGTGAAAAAAATTCCTCTGAAAGATATATTTCTATCATGCGCAAAGTTTACTAGTAATTTGATGAAGATTTTGCAAAAACCCATGATATCACACGAGGATCGATTAACCTGAAGAGTCATTAATTTGGTACACAAGTACCACAAATTTAATGTATTGAAAACTATCTTGAAATTTGCAATACAGTGACAGAAACATAAATGCAAAACTTTGTTTTGGGGGATTAATGTATTGGGTTTCTCCAGATTGTGATCTTCTACATTTTTTCTTTGAAGCTTTATCAGGTGTGATTTTATTATCAAATCCAAGCAGTACAATGAGTTTGTGCAAAAGCATAACAATGAAATGTTACTATATTGCCATGTTGTGTACTTCACATTATGTAAAATTTGTTTTTGTTGTGATACATAATTCCTGGCTACTACAGCCTAAGATTTCTAAATTGAAGTGTATTAACTCAGTTCTTTCATAAAGAAGACAACGAATTTGAGTTACAAACAAATCCAAAATATAATGCTAACACAAAAATAGAATACCTCAATGTATAAATTTTGGCAATATATAAAAATTGTGGACCGACTCATAAATATAATTTTAGACAAACAGGACAGTGAATCAGTGAGGAATAGTAACTGTTGACAATGAAATTGTTAGTGACCCCTTCTGAAATCTGAAGAATATTCAAAGTAAACCAAAGTAACAACAGAAACTTTAAATCAAGCCCATTGGATCAAGCATAAAGTTGGTAGATCAACATAAGAATTAAATAATTACATTGTCAGACACCATGTTACTGAATTATAAAATGCATAAATAGCCTTATCTATTACACAAGCAATATATACATCTTATTATACCTGTTGTCATGGTTTTGCATATTCATCAAGCATTATATATGAGGGTGTTTTTTCATCTACTATCATGTGTTTCTTCTTTCCATATGTCTGAAATTAAAACGATTAATATACATAATATTGAGAATCTGTAAAATTGTACACTATAAGTCCAATGAAAGCTTAAAACATTCCTATCATCGCACAACAAAGTCATCATATAAACTTCAGCTATAGCCTATAGTCTTATCAAAGTAAAGCACGTCATTAGATCTATATGTAATAAAAAATTATCCAACAATGAGTCGAGGAAATTCGATCTGAAATTGTCGGTTTAGAATAAGAAGACTGGTGCCTGTCACCTATAAAACTCAGTATATATCTTCGCCAGCAACCCAATACAACCCATCAATAGTAGAAAAAACGAAGTGACACGGTTAAATTTAATTTAACACACCTGAAAAATATGCGTGTTGATGAATCACCTACTTGCTTGAAAACAATGGGATAAGACTATATCAAACAAGCGTGTCATATGGAAAACCAAGTATTATGCATTTCCTAAGATCTGTCTCTGGCAACTAACATGAACATCGGAAGGCCTCGGGTACCAGGCTATACCATACTCTTGTAATAATAAATTCCATATTATAAGTTCTTGTTTGACAATTTATGCCAAAATCTTAGGTTTTTCTCATCCATTAAAAGTAGAACTGGATGTAAAGTGACATTCAAATCAACATCAAAATGTAGTAATGCTAACATCAAAGCCAGACACTTAATATTGCACTTTCCTTCAATGGTACAATAATGTTTTGGCACTATGTATCAAATACATATAACGAAAAAGCATAAAACATAATATTTCAAATCACAAAATTTATGGTTTAAAAAAAATGGAATTCTGCACATTAGAAGGACCTCGATATATGGATAGGGGTACGAATCTTTTAACACCTCCACCCAAAATTGCAGACGTTTTTCATCATTGATTGCAAAAATGTGAGGACTAATCATCTTTCATTTCAGATGGGATATAAGTCCTTCGAAAGGTACACTATCAGTGATTTTCAAACACAAACTACCGAAAGGTTTAATTCGCAGTAATTATATGTAATATCAAAAGTCAAATGTGAAAAGTTGAAATTAGTTAACAGTAATCAATCTCAAAATTCCTATAAAGAATGAAAATTAAGAGTAGGAAAAATGGATTCAACAGAGATATGGTTTGTTGCCTTGAAGGAATTAATATATAGCCTGTTGACCGATTACACTCGTCATTAGACCTATAGTTTGATCAAGTAACAGAATAATTCGTTGTCAAATTCAGAATGTAAAGAATGGCCTAACAAGTGGTATGAAAAAATATGTGTAGGCATGAATTTGAAGCAGAAGACTTCCGTGAGCAGCAAAGCACATACAAGAAATAGGTATCTGTCATTATACAAAAACTTCTTTCACAGTAGGTTTCGGGAGTACTGTCTTCATGACAGTATCTACTTTTTAAATTGTTTTAGAACGTAATGTCTCAGAAGGGGTTCGTGTAGCCCATGAAAATACATCCTTGTTTGTGACATCTACATTTTGTGTTTTTCTGACAGAATGGGCAAACCATACGAAATTGTAGACTAATTGTAGATCTCAATTACATGGACACATCTATTCGGGGTCTTAACTGACCATAAGAAAGTAGTCTAGTTATTATTAAGATCACAATAAAAACAATATGATAATAAGAAAAATTAACTTACGCTTTCTATAATATATTATATAAATGAACAGAGATATATACCTTGATGCAGGCTTTATCTAAGTTGACAAGTTTCTATTAATCACATATATGTCCAGGGCTTCGTGTTTGCCTAACTCTGTATTTTGTATTGCTTGTGAGAGTTATGATATTGGTCACTGTACCTTGTCTTTCACAAAGCTCTCCACGTTCTACATCAAGAAAAGCACATACTTAATAAAATATGACAGATAATATTCATATGCATATTGATTTATTCAATACGGTAAGTTACAATTGAAAGATGGAGCTTTTTGCCATGAATTACGATCACAAGTTTGACTTTTGTTGTCCGAAACATCAGTTATTATGTAAATGATTATATTTCTAAGTGAATTCATGAAAACAGAATTTCTTGGGAAATGTCCTACTCCCTTTTTAATCAGGAAATCATGAATATATCCCATCCCTCCTACACGAAATCAGGCATTAGGAGATTAACTTCCCAATCTGAAGAATCTTTTTTATCTTTTCCGTCTAAATCTTAGGAATCGTTTCTCCTTTTATGGATACCAAAAACACCCGAATCAGTCCGCCTCCTAAACCACCTCCGAAGTTTCTTTTCTGTCCTCTCAGTAAAGAGTTATCTACACCTCCAAAACCACCGCTGAAGTTTCTTTTCTCTCCATTTAGGATATCGAACGAGCGGAATCCATTATTATCAGTTTTAGATTTGTCCTGCGCCTTACGTTCCCTTTTTCCCGGGTAACGTTCTTTCTGTAGCATGCGTTTTTCAGAATTCTCGTCGTGAGACGGTCCTCTAAGATATGGACGACGACGTGTGTTTCTCGCCGTCTCGTCTGTGAGATCTGGATATTCCACCGTATCGTCTTCTTCTCCCCCTTGTCCAGAAATTGAGTGTTCTTGGGTCGTTGTTGTGACTTTGTTTACATTGTATCCCTCTTTGTTGTTCATTCCTTTTTTGATAATGTAAACTCTGCCCCCATTTTTCAGAAATTTTTCCCATGTTTCCAGTTTTTCATTCTGCATTACATCCCCTAGTTCTTCCAAAGAATTGTCTTTGCTAACCTGCAACCAACAACAAAGGAAATCCGAATGAGCTATAGATGTAGTCATGTTCCCCGGAAGAAATGCTATCCATTTCCTCACGAATTCAAGTAATTGATTAACATGTAAATTTGCATAGCTTGCACAGTAAAATAAGAATCAGTTGGACAAATCAAATCTAATTTTTTATTGAAAGAAACGACACAAAATTAAAAACAAACACAATTTTGAAATAAAATGTCTTCTCTTTAATCAATTAATATCAATGATTGGCATCATAAAAATACATGATATGCTCTTGTATAGGATTTGAAGGTGTATTACATATAAACAATATGATTTGTTCCTGAAATCTAACACTTAATCAATGGAAGAACCCAAAGAATATGGAATTGGTTTGCAGCAGGATGGATATCACACACTTCATCAAAATGGTGTTTTCTTTTTTTTCAAATTGTTCTTTTTTTTTTCTTTTCTAAAGATTTTAAACATATTTTTCAAAACAAACGTCTCTGATAAAACTACACCTGGGATATCCCATGGTTTGTAGCTGGATATGACTATTATAAGACGAGTTGTGTGTTATCTATCCCCGAGCCTATCCGAGAGGATAGAAAACACAACGTGTTCGATAATAGTCATATCCAGACACAAACCATGGGGTATTCTTTTTATCACATATTGTATCCTAACAGACAATTCCATAATACTGACCCAGTATTCTTTTTTGTTAACCTCAACCCGAACTACATCTGTAACGTTAATAGTACGCCCCTACAAATAGTTCGTTGGGAAATATAAATAAAAATAAATATGGACTGTCACAACTTTTAATTCATCAGATATTATTTCTAAATGAGAAAAAATTACATTTCAAAAGTTTTACTTTGATGTAGTATGATGATTCATTAATATGTCAGTCATCCGAATCTGTGTCACATGTGACACGTGGTCATTGTTTAAATTGGGAGTGTGAATGTTGACGAGGAATTTTTCACCATGTACATCATCATTTAGAGAATTGTATGTTTCCTGTGACAGTGAGAACCGTGAACTTTTTATTGTTAAGTGTGCTTGTGTTTCCTACATCTGTATTTGTGATGGAATCGTTTTGTGTGAAGTTGAATGTGGCGTATCCCGGGTTTATTTGGTGCATGAAGTTGGGAAGTTGATATCCACTCGACACATTGATTTTGATTACCGATAAGTTCGTTTACCTGATCAAGATATAGGGCTCACGGCGGCTGTGACCGATCGACAGGGGATGGTTACTCTTCCTAGACACCAACTCCTATTTCTGTTATATCCAGGGGTCTATGTTTGCTCAACTCTCTATTTTTTATTGCTTATAAGAGTTATAAGATTGATCACTGTTCGTTATCTTCACCTTGCATAAAGGAAAGGAGTAAATATTTGCAAAATACCTTATTCTGTTTGCTTCCAAACGTGAACTATTGCGTTTTCTAAAACCCAGAAAGATTTACTCCGTATGAAATGATTAGTTATTACAAAGGGCGTTGAACAAAACAGTTGTCAATTTGACTTTAAAGAAACACGATTTCAGTTCATGTCGATTTATCCGAGGGTTTTTTTCTCTCAATGACAGCTGTGCACATACTCCCTTCTCCATTGATATGCTGCCACATCAGTTATAATGCCAAAATTGCCGAGGTACAAATGTTGGCGTTATGATGGGGTATCACTTTATTTCTGTTTCCTTTGTCATTGCGAATACAAAACATGATCAAAGAGACGATAGCTAGGTTACATAATGAAAACGACAGGTCTGTTCCCTGGATCGTAACTAATTTCTTCACATATAAATTCATCCTTTTCAAATTTTGAAGAATTTAACAAAATCTGTGTCACTTATAGCAACTGTTTTGGAAGTCTGTCACCCTGATCCAGCCCCTTTGCACATTACGTCACGCAGTGTAGGAACACCTACTTTGGAATACGAATAATTTATCGTACGAGTGATATCCACTTGATAAAGGAATAAACATCTGATAAATTAAAATCTACAATGGTTTTTTTCTCTCTAATTAAACTAGCATTACCTTAATTTGGAGATTATCATTTTTATGAGTGATGCCATACCTCTTGATAAATGAGACATCTCAGATGCACTTTGTCGTTTATCTATATTTGCGTTTCAAAAAACAATTTACAAGTCACAATTATATGACACCAAAATATTGATTCATTGATTGATTGATTGAATATTGTTTAACATCCCTCACTCATATGGAGACGTCACCACTGGCGGTCAAGGGTTGCAAAATTTAGGCCTATGCTTAGCACTTATGGCTTTTGAGCACGGGGGATCCTTATCATGCTACATCTGCTCTGACCTCGGTTTTTGAGGTCTCAACCGAATGACCGCCCCATTTAGTGGCCTTCTACGACAGGCAAGTGGAAGTGAGGACCTATTCTAATCTGGATCCCCACGAGATAAATATTAAGATTAAAATATGTACTTACTGGATAGGCAACTGCACCCACGAAGAGAGCTCCAAGAAGACAAACTGAGAAATTCATCTTGTCTCGGTGTTCATTGAAGATACACCTTTCTATTTGGGTATATATATACTATTAGTCTTTCACAATATATAAAGCTTTACAATGAAGAAGCTATATCGGGGCAAAAATCGTGATAATTATTTTTCAATTAGGCATAAAGACTTACCACCTGAAAAGCGTTTATTTATAGTAAATTCCACGCAGGTATCTTTTCATCAATTTCAAAGTGTCACTCCATAGTTACTTCCAAATATTTATGACACTACTTTCTTTGGTTGAGGTAAGTTACTGAAAAGAGCAGATTATATAAGAACAAAGAACGCTTAACACATACATCTGGCCTTGTAAAATTCCAAAAAATAAAGTAGTTGAAACACTTATCGAAATTATTTGGGGAAAACTCTCTTTGCTCTTTTTAAACATGAATAGGAAATGGCGTCAAACTGTCACAGAGTAAAATACAAATCTACCAACTTTACTCGGATTGCACTTTTTAAGCAAAAAAAAATTCAGACTATACTTTCCATTTTATATTAATCAATATTTTGATACCTGTACATACAAGAAGATGAACGATCTTGTGTTTGCTGAAAATAATACTTTAATAAGAAGTGGCATTTCATCAATCGTCATTTCTATGTTCATAGTGAAAAAAGAACACTGATTTTTTTTCGTTACAACTCACTCCATTTACCTTACCATGAGATAGGGTTCATTGCGGCTGTAACCGGTCGACAGGGGACGCTTATCCCTCATAGACACCTGATCCCACCTCTGGTAGATCCAGGGGTCCGTGTTTGCCCAACTTTCAATTTTGTATTGATTATATGAGTTATGAGTTTGATCACTGTTCGTTGTCTTCACCTTTCATCATCCACATCTGTTACTCAGGTTACGTATTTGTCGAGTTTAAGTTATCGATTAAGTTAGGTAGTATTTTTGTCGTAATACAAATATGAGATAGAGAAAGGTGATCGCCTTTTCACCAAGGTTAAAGGTCATATTAAACAATTTCTAACAGTGGTATTTTACATTATAAACATTAAGATTGATATGAATGCAATTTAAATTACAAATAATAAAAAAAAATTATTGTCTTTGTATTGATAAGAAATAGAACATTAAACTTGTACATAGAATGAATGTGTTACCCGCTTATCGTTCTTGATTCTGTGTGTTTGTGAAGTCACAACAACCCATCGATGTAAACAACATAATGAAAATAGTGTAAATGTACACCGTTTTGTGTCACGAAATCCCTCACTAATGTAATGGATATGGACCAATGTCTGTTTTCTGACAACTTTTCCGATTTTGATATTCAATCACCAATCAGGAATGATACACAGCAAGCAAATACTGTTCTTCTAAAGAGGATATTGAAGTTGACGTAACCACAGGCACCTGAAGTATGGACATTATACCCCCTCCCCCCACGCCGTTAAGATATTTTGCGGGAATAATTTCTCAGAAATTGATTCCCTGTCTATCCCATTCCAATTTCATGTAATCGTGTCACAGTTTTGGTAAGTTCCCCCTTTTATTAGTACCAGTTGAAGTCCAATCTCTAAAACTTACAAAAACCGTGAAACGATTACATAAATCGAAATTGGGGTGGTATAGACAGGGAATCTACATATGTTGGAGAAAGTATTACCACATTACCACAAACAAAAACAAATTCAAAAGGAGGGTAGTATTAAATAATTAATTGCTCTTGATTACAACTCATTTAAATTAGGGGGTAAAAAAACCTGTTCCCTGGGATCAGGATCTAAAACGTCATCAATTTTAAAATGTTTATTGATAACAATAGATAACCATTTAATTCGTCAAATTACATTATATCATTGATTACAAAATGGTTGATCTCCATTTTACAGAGGTTAACCTCATTTGTAATTAATCAAAGAGTGTATAGTTTTGCCGTGTCTGTAAACACACACCCCTACTGTGAAACAACAAAGTTTTTGGTATCAATTTGGTAAATGACAATTTATAATACCTGTAAAAAGGAATATTTTTAACCCAAATAATAGATATATCTCTCTTTGTTTTCTCAAATAAATCAACTTTTATGAATCTTCCTATAAATATCTCTTTTGACATAAAAATCATTTTAAAATGATGTTAAATATTGTTAATAATGTTAAAGATAGTCCCAAATGTAGGCGGCGAAACAATACTATCGTTCCCAGTTATCTCCCTTTAGGACGGTGTCTATTTATCAATTAATCAATCCATCTTTCCGATATCTTCAATATTCATTCTTATGAAATAAAATCTTATTTCAAATTTGTTAAGGAGCAATATGTTCGCTGTACCATTGAATAACAAAAATAATGTCTTGTCCGGTAAACTTAGGGACATAGCATTTTTTATTAATGAGAAAGTGTCTTTGAATTTCAACTTACAGAAAGTACACTGTATGCACTGTACAAATGTGTGGTTTTAGATCAAAGAAACTGAACAACGCTGTATCTGACTTTATGTCATATTCCGAGTTGATGTAACCTCAAACTTTTAATCTTAAAATAAAATGACGATCGTTTATTTTTGATAAGTTTGTTTAAAATATGTTGCCTGTTTTAAATTATACATTGTGACCTATATTTTGCTTGTTTCATTTGGATATTTAAACCTCGAAATTTGAATTTCTTATTTCAAATGAGTCTTCTGCGTTTCCTTAGTGATCCTAAATGTTTCACCCACATTTTTGTGAACCCTGGGTGACTAAATAAATGAATGCTAGCTTTCGCATGTAGAAGAACAGGGTGAACAATTCTAGTGTCTTATTTACATCGTTAGATTGGGGTTTTTCATTATTATGCTTAATTGGGCTTTGTTAAAACTATGTTTCGTCAGATGGTTTTCGTTTGCAAGTATTTAAATTTATCTTTAAGTTGGATTAAACAACAGTACTGGGAATGATATCTTGATTTACAGGTAATTATAACAGTGAATGATAGTTTCTATTCTTTTATCAGATACAAATGTCAGATCAGACGAACTCATCTTTCCACCCACAGATCGAAATATGCTTGTAAAGCTTCCAATACACAGATAGACTGGGTGTATCAAATAAGCAAAACAATAAATGCTTGACTCATATTTTTGTGACTCTGTGGTTGTTATTATGACCTACTTGGAAAGGTTGCTTTATACGAATTGGATCATATTTGAGAGTCATTATCTTTGTTGGGTCATTTGAAATTGAACGAGTCATTGCTTTCATCCAAGACTCGTACCAATCCATTCTCCTCGGAGAAAAAAGGTAGATAGTCTGATTCATATGTCGTATATATATTTCAATAAAAAAAAACCTGGAAAAATAAAAAAAAAAATAGAAATGTCATTACAAGATAACAAGATTGTATCATTGAATCATCAATTCGACTTTTAGATATACCGATGACGTTTTGTCTATTAACAATAATAGCTTTCATTCATACAGTACATGACACGAGTTTTATACACCCCACAGAGATACACCGTGTCCTCTGTGTTCCACGGTGTGTGTTATTTGCGAATACACAAAGCTGCTAAGAGCTTTGTTCTGGCCACGGGCGCCTTGCGGGAGATGTGAAAATGTGCCGCAGGCCAAATAATCAAGATAAGGGTGGAATTTTAAGAAAAGAAAAAAAATTCAATATTTTCCCTCCTGATACTTATATTTTTTTCAGCATTTTGAGCCAATTCCAATGATACCAAACACTATATATTATGTTTCTAAGAAAACCTGGTTTTGAATTTTTTTCTTTAATGGTCTTCTTTCTTCATTAAAATATTCTTAAATTTTATGTTTAAATAATGCGTACTTGCAGGCAATTCCTGTTTTGAATGCGAATTAGTATATTCAGTAAATGAAAAGCATACATGTACAACATGTGATAGGGATATTCAATAATTACCGATGTGCTCTCTCTCTCTCTCTCTCGCTCGCTCGCTCGCTCGCTCGCTCTCTCTCTCTCTCTCTCTCTCTCTCTCTCTCTCTCTCTGACAAATGCGCTGTTTAACATAATTACTTCCATCATATTGTGTTAATATGCATCTTGACAAATATAACTTGATCCATTATAGAAATTAGAGCATTGTCGATGATTAACAAATTGGAATTAATTTATTACGTAATTAATAGAAGCAAAAATACAAACCATCGAATGATTTATTTTTAAAATCCCGAGTTAATTACATTTGACCGAGACTTATGATCGATGTACTTTGATAGAAGTTTTCATAAAAGGAAATGTTCATCGGGAATGTCTGGATAATGCAATGATTTTTGTATAATAAGTATATACCATGCAAATTCCTGGGGTCTTTGTCACAGTATAACTAAATTACGGTTAGCTAGTTTGGGTTTTGACTTATTATGAAAAGTGTGAAATATATTGGGTCGGCGCGATATCAGATCTAGTCTAAGATCACGGGTATCTTGCACCGACCCAATATATTTCACACTTTCCGCAAGAAGCTTTAGCACTTCTGTTGATTTCAAATACACGGATTAGCTGACTCCCATTGTTCTACTGAGGCGAAAACCCCTTCGAATTTGTATGGAATGTACGAGTTATACACAGGTCATGGTTATAGTCATACATCATAGTACCGCTAACCCGACAAACATTTTTTTTTTATTTTGAATAAGTTATTGAATGAAGAAGTATGACCAAACTGCAGATTGAACTTTATCGAGCCCCGTGCTAACATTACTTAAATTTTTCAATGTATCAGAAGGGGTATGTTGCCGGTTAAGTTGTGTAAATTTCTTGACAAGCAATCAAATAACAACAAAAATGGTGCTTAAATTGTCCGATTAGGAAAACCTTAAATTGGGAGCATGTGTGTGTGTGGGGGGGGGGTAGTAGTAGTCCGAAACTGTCTCCATTCCCCCTTCCGACTTCAATTTCTTAAATCGTGCAGTGGGTAGGTCGCTACAAGCTACAAGGCTAAATCCTTAACTTTCAAGTTTTCAAATTACACCCTCTCCGATTCTACGTGCTTGTAATCAATATTTAAGGATGTAAATCCTCGGTGTCAAATGCAACTAGTTCATGAAAAAAAGACTAATATCAATATAAACAGACTTAACGATTATTTGCTTTTATTCATATACGCTATCGATTATTAAAATCTTTAATTTAATCTTTAGATGCATTAGATAATGAAAGCAACAGAAAGAGAGAGAGAGAGATAATCATTTATTATAATATTCATGAATGTATGCAGATACGGGAAGTTTAATACATTCAATATAAATCTTGAGAGTACAATTTCTTTCTGATTGATTATCCATCCCCTTTCATTCTGATATTGCTTTTTTATTTCCCATTTTGTTTTCTTTACATGTTAAATTTTTCGGCTGGTACGGGTTAGGACTAATGAATGAGTCCCTCCCCCCTTTTAAAACAATGTTACGTGTTTAGCTGTCTATCTCCCTCTCAGTCAAAAATAAAATAAATACATGCTATATATACTGCAACATCATTGGATTTACTGGATAATTCTTCGATTTCACCTTCATAATACATGTTAATGCAAGCGGACTATCTAGGCTTTTTTTCCATCTTCGTTAGCCGAGATTATTCGTCCACGAAGGCACAGTTGACTCAAAACCCATTGCTAGCGGAGACTAGATGAATTTTACCCCCGTATTATATTATAACTGACGAAAACCTTGTACGTTTGTTTTACAACTTTCATTCAGAAGACGTGCAAGTCATTGAGTTACTGAATAAACGAGAAAACGTCTGTATTTTTATTTCAATGGTTGTCAACTCTATTCTTTGTGATATTTCAAGGCTACATGTACTCAATTCAATTTATTGGATCTCATCACCATTATGCAATGGTATACAAAAGTACACAGACAAAAAGCTGTTATATATACATTTAGTAAATAATACATGCGTGTAATAAAGTATTTATCAAGTTAGAAAGAAATCTACAAAAACCGTGTTATTAATGTGAAGTATGGGCATTCTAGGTAGGGGAGCACATTTTATTTTATTATTTTCTTAATGAAAGTACGGAGTTTTCTAAAGGTTTGTTTAAAAGTAAAGATATTCTTAATATTTATTTGTTTAGGTGATAAAAATTTGATTCTTTGCTCATATTGCTTCACAGTTGAGTACATAATGAAATTCATCTCCAATGTAAACATGTACATGTATATAGATGACCTTAATCACATATTCCTAATTACAATGAAAACCCTACGTTAAAAATAAACCACTGCTTATGGTACACATTTCTTTGAACTGCTATTTATCAAATTGAAATTACTGGCATGTGATTGTCGTTGTTCATTACCCTTCTTTTATTTGGTGAAATTGTGCTGCTCGTGCCGTGAAACAATGTACAAACGAATGGTAAAAATAACACAGGTGTTTATATACAGGATGTCGAGAATTTAGGCGTTTTATAAAAAGGTGTCAACATCTGCTGGGAAGTCTACATACGGAGATGTACCGAAAACACCAACGTATCATTAAACAACAATTACAAGAATTGAATGATTGATAGCTAATTTCTAAATAAGTAATGGGGTGGGGGCATGCATGCTGGCTAAGCGAAAACGTTTTTGGGGTGAACCATTTCGGAAATTATTTCTTTGTTTTATCACACGGAGGTACACGGTGACATCGACGGAGGTACAGGTGACATCCACGGAGATGCGCGGTGGCATCCACGGAGATCCTCCGTGGACTTCAATGTCTAGCTCGCGCGGAAAAATAGGACTTCAAAGGTGCCGACAATTTTAAAGGTCCACCGTGTTTGGGGCAAATTTGTTCCACCGCGTTGCGTGGAGCACGCATAAAACTCGTGTCGTGTACTGTATGTCGATTTGATATATCCCTGTGAGCTCGAAATAAAGGACACCACAGAGTCGTCCACTTCTGCTTCATACTTAGATATTTTATTGAAAGTAGACATTAACGGCAAACTGACAACTCAACTGTATGACAAACGAGATGATTTCAGCTTCTCCATCGTCAACTTCCCACATTTATGTAGCAATATTCCATTATCACCTGCACATGGTGTTTATATATCTCAACTGGTTGGATATGCAAGAGCTTGTTCTGGGTATAGTCAGTTTTTAAATCGAGGTAAGCTACTGACAAACAAGTTGATGGTACAGAGACTTCAATCGAGACTGTTGAAATATCTGTACCATCAACTTGTTTGTCAGTAGCTTTCCTCGATTTAAAAACTGACTATACCCAGAACAAGCTCTTGCATATCCAATGAGTTGAGATATATAAACACCATATGCAGGTGATAATGGAATATTGCTACATAAATGTGTGAAGTTGACGATGGAGAAGCTGAAATCATCTCATTTGTCATACAGTTGAGTTGTCAGTTTGATGTTAATGTCTACTTTCAATAAAATATCTAAGTATGAAGCAGAAGTGGAATACTCTGTGGTGTCCTTTATTTCGAGCTCACAGGGATACATCAAATCGAAATTATAGGTAATATCAAAAGTCAAATGTGAAAAGTTGAAATTAGTGAACAGTAAACAATCTCAAAATTCCTATAAAGAATGCAAAATTAAGAGTAGGACAAATGGATTCAACAGAGATATGGTCGGTTGCCTTGAAGGAATAAATATATAGCCTGTTGACCAATCACACTCGTCATTAGACCTATAGTTTGATCAAGTAACAGAATAATTCGTTGTCAAATTCAGAATGTAAAGAATGGCCTAACAAGTGGTATGAAAAAATATGTGTAGGCATGAATTTGAAGCAGAAGACTTCCGTGAGGAGCAAAGCACATACAAGGAATAGGTATCTGTCATTATACAAAAAACTTCTTTCACAGTAGGTTTCGGGAGTACTGTCTTCATGACAGTATCTACTTTTAAATTCTTTTAGAACGTAATGTCTCGGAAGGGGTTCGTGTAGCCCATGAAAATACATCCTTGTTTGTGACATCTACATTTTGTGTTTTTCTGACAGAATGGGCAAACCATGCGAAATTGTAGACTAATTGTAGATCTCAATTACATGGAAACATCTATTCGGGGTTTTAACTGACCATAAGAGAGTAGTCTAGTTATTATTAAGAGCACAATAAAAACAATGTGATAATAAGAAAAATTAACTTACGCTTTCTATAATATATGATATAAATGAACAGAAATATATACCTTGATGCAGGCTTTATCTAAGTTGACAAGTTTCTATTAATCACATGAATGTTCAGGGCTTCGTGCTTGCCTAACTTTGTATTTTCTATTGCTTGTGGGAGTTATGATATTGATCACTGTACCTTGTCTTTCACAAAGCTATCCACGTTTCACAGTAGGTTTCGGGAGTACTGTCTTCATGACAGTATCTACTTTTAAATTGTTTTAGAAAGTAATGTCTCGGAAGGAGTTCATGTATCCCATGAAAATACATCCTTTTTTGTGACATCTGCATTTTGTGTATTTCTGATAGAATGGGCAAACCATACGAAATGGTAGACTAGTTGTAGATCTCAATTACATGAACACATCTATTCGTGGCCCTAACTGACCATAGGAAAGAAGTCTATTTGTTATTATTAAGAGCAAAATAAAATAAATGTGATAAAAAAATTGGCTTACGCTTTCTAGTCTATACTATATGATATAAATGAACACAAATAAGAGCACAATAAAAACAATGTGATAATAAGAAAAATTAACGTACGTTTTCTTTAATATATGATATAAATGAACAGAAATATATACCTTGATGCAGGCCTTATCTAAGTTGACATGGTTCTATTAATCACATATATGTTCAGGGCTTCGTGCTTGCCTAACTCTGTATTTTGTATTGCTTGTGGGAGTTATGATATTGATCACTGTACCTTGTCTTTCACGAAGCTATCCACGTTCTACATCAAGAAGAGCACATATTTAATAAAATATGACAGACAATATTCATATGCATATTCATTTATTCAATACCGTAAGTTACAATTGAAAGATGGAGCTTTTTGCCATGAATTACGATCACAAGTTTGACTTTTGTTGTCCGAAATATCAGTTATTATGTAAATGATTATATTTCTAAGTGAATTCCTGAAAACAGAATTTCTTGGGAACTGTCCTACTCCCTTTTCAAGCAGAAAATCATGAATATATCCCATTCCTCCTACAGAAAATCAGGCATTAGGAGATTAACTTCCCAATCTGAAGAATCGTTTTTATCTTTTCCATCTAAATCTCAGGAATCGTTTCTCTTTTTATAGATACCAAAACACCCGAGGAATCATTCCGCCTCCTACACCACTTCCGAAGTTTCTTTTCTGTCCTCTCAGTAAAGAGTTATCTACATCTCCAAAACCATCTCTGAAGTTTCTGTTCTCTCCATTTAGGATATCGAATGAGCGGAATCCATTATTTTCAGTTTTAGATAGGAATGTCTTAGGTTTGTCCTGCGCCTTACGTTCCCTTTTTCCCGGGTAACGTTCTTTCTGTAGCATGCGTTTTTCAGAATTCTCGTCGTAAGACGTTCCTTTAAGATATGGACGACGACGTGTGTTTCTCGCCGTCTCCACTGTGAGATCTGGATATTCCACCGTATCGTCTTCTCCCTCTTGTCCAGAAATTAGGTGTTCTTGGGTCGTTGGGGTGACTTTGTTTACATTGTATCCCTCTTTGTTGTTCATTCCTTTTTTGATAATGTAAACTCTGCCCCCATTTTTTAGAAATTTTTCCCATGTTTCCAGTTTTTCATTCTGCATTACATCCCCTAGTTCTTCAAAAAATTGTCTTTGATAACCTGCAACCAACAACAAAGGAAATCCGAATGAGCTATAGATATAGTCATGTACCCCGGAAGAAATGCTATCCATTTCCTCACGAATTCATGTAATTGATTAACATGTAAATTTGCATAGCTTGAACAGTAAAATAAGAATCAGTTGGACAAATCAAATCTAATTTTTTATGTAAAGAAAAGACACAAAATTAACAAAAAAATACAATTTTGAAATAAAATGTCTTCTCTTTAATCAATTAATATCAATGATTGGTATCATAAAAATATATGATATGCTCTTGTATAGGATTTGAAGGTGTATTACATATAAACAATATGATTTGTTCATGAAATCTAACACGTAATCAATGGAAGAACCCAAAGAATATGGAATTGGTTTGCAGCAGGATGGATATCACACACTTCATCAAAATGGTGTATTCTTTTTTTTAAATTGTTCTTTTTTTTCTTTTCAAAACATTTTAAACATATTTTTCAAAACAAACGTCTCTGACAAAGCTACACCTAGGATCTCCCATGGTTTGTAGCTGGATATGACTATTATAAGACGAGTTGTGTGTTATTTATCCCCGAGCCTATCCGAGAGGATAGAAAACACAACGTGTTGGATAATAGTCATATCCAGACACAAACCATGGGGTATTCTTTTTATCACATATTGTATCCTAACAGACAATTCCATAATACTGACCCAGTATTCTTTTTTGTTAACCTCAACCCGAACTGCATCTGTAACGTTAATAGTACGCCCCTACAAATAGTTCGTTGGGAAATATAAATAAAAATGAATATGGACTGTCACAACTTTTAATTCATCAGATATTATTTCTAAATGAGAAAAAATTACATTTTAAAAGTTTTACTTTGATGTAGTATGATGATTCATTAATATGTCAGTCATGCGAATCTGTGTCACATGTGACGCGTGGTTATTGTTTAGATTTGGAGTGTGAATGTTGACGAGGAATTTTTCCCCATGAACATCATCATTTAGAGAATTGTATGATTCCTGTGACAGTGAGAACCGTGAACTTTTTATTGTTAAGTATGCTTGTGTTTCCTACATCTCTATTTGTGATGGAATCGTTTTGTGTGAAGTTGAATGTGGTATATCCCGGGATTATTTGGTGAATAAAGTTGGGAAGTTGATATCCACTCGACATATTGATTTTGATTACCGATAAGTTCGTTTACCTGATCAAGATATAGGGCTCACAGCGGCTGTGATCGATCGACAGGGGATGGTTACTCTTCCTAGACACCTACTCCTATTTCTGTTATATCCAGGGGTCTATCTTTGCTCAACTCTCTATTTTTTATTGCTTCTAAGAGTTATAAGATTGATCACTGTTCGTTATCTTCACCTTGCATAAAGGAAAGGAGTAAATATTTGCAAAAGACCTTATTGTGTTTGCTTCCAAACGTGAACTATTGCGTTTTCTAAAACCCAGAAAGATTTACTCCGTATGAAATGATTAGTTAGGACAGAGGGCGTTGAACAAAACAGTTGTCAATTTGACTTTAAAGAAAAACGATTTCAGTTAATGTCGATTTATCCGAGGGTTTTTTTCCTCTCAATGACAGCTGTGCACATACCCCCTTCTCCATTGATATGCTGCCACATCAGTTATAATGCCAAAATTGCCGAGGTACAAATGTTGGCGTTATGATGGGGTATCACTGTATTTCTGTTTCCTTGGTCATTGAGAATACAAAACATGATCAAAGAGACGATAGCTAGGTTACATAATGAAAACGACAGGTCTGTTCCCTAGATCGTAACTAATTTCTTCACATATAAATTCATCCTTTTCAAATTTTGAAGAATTTAACAAAATCTGTGTCACTTATAACAATTGTTTTGGACGTCTGTCACCTTGATCCAGCCCCTTTGCACATTACGTCATGCGCCGTAGGAACACCTACTTTGGAATACGAATAATTTATCGTACGAGTGATATTCACTGGATAAAGGAATAAACATCTGATAAATTAAAATCTACAATGGTTTTTTCTCCCGAATCAAACTAGCAGTACCTTAATTTGGAGATTATCATTTTCATGAGTGATGCGATACCTCTTGATAAATGAGACATCTCAGATGGATTATGTAGTTTATCTATATTCGCGTTTCAAAAAACAATTTACAAGTCATAATCATAGGACATCAAAATATTGATTCATTGATTGATTCATTGAATATTGTTTAACGTCCCTCTTGAGAATGTTTCACTCATATGGAGACGTCACCACTGGCGGTCAAGAGCTGCAAAATTTAGGCCTATGTTTAGCACTTATGGCTTTTGAGCACGGAGGAATCCTTATCATGCTACATCTGTTCTGACCTCGGTTTTTGAGGTCTCAACCGAATGACCGCCCCATTTAGTGGCCTTCTACGACAGGCAAGTGGAAGTGAGGACCTATTCTAATCTGGATCCCCACGAGATAAATATTAAGATTAAAATATGTACTTACTGGATAGGCAACTGCACCCACGAAGAGAGCTCCAAGAAGACAAACTGAGAAATTCATCTTGTCTCGATGTTCATTGAAGATACACCTTTCTATTTGGGTATATATATACTATTAGTCTTTCACAATTTATAAAGCTTTACAATGAAGAAGCTATATCGGGGCAAAAATCGTGATAATTATTTTTAAATTAGGGGTAAAGACTTACCACCTGAAAAGCGTTTGTTTATAGTAAATTCCATGCAGGTATCTTTTCATCAATTTCAAAGTGTCACTCCATAGTTACTTCCAAATATTTATGACACTACTTTCTTTGGTTGAGGTAAGTTACTGAAAAGAGCAGATTATATAAGAACAAAGAACGCTTAACACATACATCTGGCCTTGTAAAATTCCAAAAAATAAAGTAGTTGAAACACTTATCGAAATTATTTGGGGAAAACTCTCTTTGCTCTTTTTAAACATGAATAGGAAATGGCGCCAAACTGTCACAGAGTAAAATACAAATCTACCAACTTTACTCGGATTGCACTTTTTAAGCAAAAAAATTTCAGACTATACTTTCCATTTTATATTAATCAATATTTTGATACCTGTACATACAAGGAGATGGATGATCTTGTGTTTGTTGAAAATAATACTTTAATAAGAAGTGGCATTTCATCAATCGTCATTTCTATGTTCATAGTGAAAAAAGAACACTGATTTTCTTCGTTACAACTCACTCCATTTACCTTACCATGATATAGGGCTCACGGCGGCTGTGACCGGTCGACAGGGGACTCTTATCCCTCAAAGGCACCTGATCCCACCTCTGGTAGATCCAGAGGTCCGTGTTTGCCCAACTCTCAACTTCGTATTGATTATATGAGGTATGAGTTGGATCACTGTTCGTTATCTTCACCTTTCATCACCCACATCTGTTACTCAGGTTACGTATTTGTCGAGTTTAAGTTATCGATTAAGTTAGGTATTATTTTTCTCGTAATACAAATATGAGATAGAGAAAGGTGATAGCCTGTTCACCAAAGTTAAAGGTCATATTAAACAATTTCTAACAGTGGTATTTTACATTATAAATATAAAGATTGGTATGAATGAAATTTAAATTACAAATAATAAAAAAACAAATATTGTCTTTGTATTGATAAGAAATAGAACAGTAAACTTGTACATAGAATGAATGTGTTACCCGCTTATCGTTCTTCATTCTGTGTGTTTGTGAAGTCACAATGACCCATCGATGTAAACAACATAATGAAAATAGTGTAAATGTACACCGTTTTGTGTCACGAAATCCCTCACTAATGTAATGGATATGGACAAATTTTCCGATTTTGTTATTCAATCACCAATCAGGAATGATACACAGCAAGCAAATAATGTTCTTCTAAAGAGGATGACATTGAAGTTGACGTCACTACAGGCACCTGAAGTATGGACATTATACCCCCTCCCCCCACGCCGTTAAGATTTTTTGCGGGAATAATTTCTCAGAAATTGATTCCCTGTCTATCCCATTCCAATTTCATGTAATCGTGTCACATTTTTTGTAAGTTCCCCCTTTTATTAGTACCAGTTGTAGTCCAATCTCTAAAACTTACAAAAACCGTGAAACGATTACATAAATCGAAATTGGGGTGGTATAGACAGGGAGTCTACATATGTTGGAGAAAGTATTACCACATTACCACACACAAAAACAAATTCAAAAGGAGGGTAATGTTAAATAATTAATTGCTCTTGATTACAACTCCTTTAAATTAGGGGGTAGAAAAACCTGTTCCCTGGGATCAGGATCTAAAAGTCATCAATTGTAAAATGTTTATTGATAACAATAGATAACCATTTAATTCGTCAAATTACATTATATCATTGATTACAAAATGGTTGATCTCCATTTTACAGAGGTTAACCGCATTTGCAATTAATCAAAGAGTGTATAGTTTTGCCGTGTCTGTAAACACCCCCCCCCCCCCTCCTGTGAAAGAACAACGTTTTTGGTATCAATTTGGTAAATGACAATTTATAATACCTGTAAAAAGAAATCTTTTTAACCCAAATAATAGATATATCTCTCTTTGTTTTCTCGGATAAATTAACTTTTATGAATCTTCATATAAATATCTCTTTTGACATAAAAAGCATTTTAAAATGATGTTAAATATTGTTAATAATGTTAAAGATAGTCCCAAATGTAGGCGGTAAAACAATACTATCGTTCGCAGTTATTTCCCTTTAGGTCGGTGTCTATTTATCAATTAATTAATCCATCTTTCCTATATCTTCAATATTCATTCTTATGAAATAAAGTCTTATTTCAAATTCGTTATCCTTGGACGAATTTGGCTCCACTCGTTTGACACGCTGTTTTTGGCTATATTTAGATCTAAAACTTCATAGTTATTTCGGATTTCAAACATTTCGGTTGAGCATCACTGAATAGACATTATTTGTCGAAATGCGCATCTGGTGCATCAAAATTGGTACTGTATAAGTTTTACATTATGACCCCTGGGTCGAGGCCTCTGCTGGTGGACTGTTAGTCCCCGAGGGTCTCTACAGCCCAGTAGCTAAGTACTTCGTTACTAGCTTGAAAATACGGATGTATATTTAATTGCTGTTATAAAATTTAGAAATTCATTTCAAAATTAAGGATTATCTCCCTCATGCATAGCTCTTATCGTTGGACGAATTTGGTTCCACTTGTTTGGCACGCTGTTTTGGGCTATATTTAGATCTAAAACTTCATAGTTATGTCGGATTTCAAACATTTCGGTTGAGCATCACTGAAGAGACATTATTTGTCGAAATGCGCATCTGGTGCATCAAAATTGGTACCGTATAAGTTTTACATTATGACCCCTGGGTCGAGGCCTCTGCTGGTGGACTGTTAGTCCCCGAGGATCTCTACAGCCCAGTAGCTAAGTACTTCGTTACTAGCTTGAAAATACGGATGTATATTTAATTGCTATTATAAAATTTAGAAATTCATTTCAAAATTAAGGATTATCTCCCTCATGCATAGCTCTTATCCTTGGACGAATTTGGCTCCACTTGTTTGGCACGCTGTTTTGGGCTAACACTTCATAGTTATTTCGGATTTCGAACATTTCGGTTGAGCATCACTGAAGAGACATTATTTGTCGAAATGCGCATCTGGTGCATCAAAATTGGTACTGTATAAGTTTTACGTTAAGCAAGATACAATCAATCAATCAATAAAAAAAAATGCAGTTATTTTTTTTACTCTCTCACTTCACATACCTGCTGTTCAAATATCATTTTTGAATAAACGAAAAAACTATTATCAATGTTTCTTTTAATAATCATGTTCAGTTATCAGTACTGATATAGTATATGAAATATAAATCATAATTCCTGAAATGTTACTTCATAGTTTTCTTTTTTAATTTCATAATGAAATGTTTATTTACAGTTTAAATCTGATCAATTTTATAATTAATAAAAGTTACATACTTTTGGGATACGAGTGCAGAGCTCTATATTGCAGGTATATTTATAATGAACATGAAATTATACGAATACAGTTGACTGATAGAGTTTGTAATGCAGATCAAAATTAACATTCATTGATAGGGTGTGTTATTACAATAATCAATCTTGGTGTATATACAATTCTGCTTATTTACAGTGCTCTTCGCTTTAACTTTAGCGGTTGACTTTAATTTCTATGTTGATTTGTTTCAGTCTTTGGAAAATCAGAAGATGATTGGCACAGCGTCTGAGTTTGAATTGAACTTTTTGTGTCGATATTGTTTGGCTACCGACGGATGTACTGAAGTGCAGTGTTTATGACTGTTCCTGTCAACAGATCCATCGCCTCGGAGGTTTTGTACCCATACTTTTCTACATTTGGGATCCCTCGGGAAGAGGTACATGACCACCCCCTTCTGCTGAGACCTAACACTGCAATTAAATGCAGCACACTATGGCACTTTTCAAAGATATGCAGTAAATATCATGTTTTGAGTATATGGTTGTTTACATCTTTTGACGTCACCAGCAAGGGAGATAAACCGTGATCGTCAAAGATCATTTACCTTATCGAATACATTTGATCAGCTGTTGTGAAGTTGAAAATGAATTATTGTTTAATAAATCTTCATTAGTGAATTCCCATACAAAACTCAATTCTTCAGAAGATCGTTTCAAACTACCTTTAACCTAATGATAGATAGGCCTAGTTGACTTCAAACATTATCGAATGTTACATGTACCAAAATCAAGTAGAATCGTTTGTATTGTACTAGCGTGACCAGGCTCAGTGTACAATGAAAGGCAATGTGTTGAATGGTATGATCGCCGGTATGACCAGGCTCGGTGTACAATGTGTTAAATGACATGACCGGGGCATAGCCAGGCTCAGTGTTCAATATGTAGAATGACATGATCGCCGGCATGGCCAGGCTTAGACTGACCGGGTAAAGGAGTGACTTCTAGCTGAAATAAAAAGGTGCAAAAGTATTCTCATATTCATGCTTCATGTTTATGTTACACTTATATTTCCAATGATTTTGTCATGGTTTTGGTGAATATATTCAATCTATTCCAGTTTTTGAAAACAAAATCGCATTCAAAAAGCTATATCGTTATTTACGATTTTATGAGCACGCTTCATGTCCAAATATCTAAGTAATTTACATATATTTTGTTTTACTAGAAATATCATAAACTATTGAAAAGTCAGTAAGCTCTTTTCTGTTTAAATTTCCACATTAAAATAAAATTGTTAAGAACATTCGAACAATAAAAATATATCCTAATCTAATGATGGATCCAAATGAATTCTATTTGTATATAGCGCTTGATTAATATATTTTCTTAAGTGTTTCTGGTGTCTCAATATAGCAGGAGTATCAACTTTTAGAGTCATTTTATCCCACTGTTCGTAGGATTCTGGTCTTGTTAATTACATCTCAGGACGTAAACATTTAACAATAACTTTATTTGAAACTCCAATGTATATTATTGACACAGGGTCTACACAACGGTTTTTTTTTTCTTGATAAGAATGGAGAAAACCTCTTCAAATAATATTGATATTTAGGTTGCAATTGCAATTACTACTCCCAATGCATGTAAACTTGGCTACTTCATGTCACCAAAAAGCATATGTAATTCAGGGTTATAATTACACTATATTGAATGTGCATGCCCTAGAGGGTACCATGGCTTAAAATTACCAACTTCTGAAAATGGGTCACATACTAATTCTTAATTACGTAAAAAGCAAACAAAACACTTATCTAAGAATTTTCCATCGTCTTAGAAACAAACCGTTTTATGAGTATCATGAATAACTAATTAACAGTTGCATAATTTGATATCATTAACGACAACTTAAGTTGTTTCTACTACTTTATGTTCCCTCCTGTCTACTATAAATATTCTGTTAATAAACGCATCACTCAGATGTCTAGTGTTGACCGTTGAAATGATTCGATGAATGGAATGTGGACATTTATTCATTTATTCACATTTTGAGTCTTACAACAGAACTGACACTATTTTTTCAGTTATAGATATAAATGCAGAGTCGTGTCCCACTATATTGTTGTCTTTACATTCATACTGAGACATCACCAGTTGTACCTGAATTGTCACCAATTTAGATGCATGTTTAGCATCATGACTCGTAGCAGATGTAAGGTGAAGATAACGAACAGTGATCAATCTCATAACTCCTATAAGCAATGCAAAATAGATAGCTGGGCAAACACGGACCCCTGGCCACACCAGAGGTGGGATCAGGTGCCTAGGATGAGTAAGCATCCCCTCTTGACCGGTCACACCTGCTGTGAACCCTATATCCTGATCAGGTAAACGGAGTTATCCGCAGTCAAAATCAGTGTGTCAAGAACGGCTTAACAATCGGTATGAAACACGTCAGACAGCATTTGACCCAATACGAGGTTGTACTGACGAAGTAGATAGTTATAACGACCATAGAATTTGCGAAATGCTGACTTCAATCGAGACTGTTGAAATCCCTGTACCATCAACTTGTTGGTCAGTAGCTTACCTCGATTTAAAAACTGACTATACGCAGAACAAGCTCTTGTATATCGAATCAGTTGAGATATATAAACACCATATGCAGGTGATAATGGAATATTGCTACTTAAATATGGGAAGTTGACTATGGAGAAGCTGAAATCATCCCGTTTGTCATACAGTTGAGTTGTCAGTTTGCCGTTAATGTCTACTTTTAATAAAATATCTAAGTATGAAGCAGAAGTGGACGACTCTGTGGTGTCCTTTATTTTGAGCTCACAGGGATATATCAAATCGACAGATCAGACGCGAGCGGGACTTGAACTCACAACCTCCTGGTTACGGACGGTCACATGAATGTCAAAGAAAATAAAGGTGAGTAGATATATGAGTAGAAAACATCTATTGTTTGGTATACTCAAAAACTACACAGAAAGAAATATTTATTACATAGGAGGCATACGAATATCAATGTAGCAAGCTATACATGTACTTACTCAGTGTAACACCATCCAATGGTGGATGGGTGTCGATGAGAAAGGTTACTCTGAGTTTCTCTGACGTGTTTAGATGAACTAATTTTTTTTTTTCAGAATTCCAATTGTAGTTACCCTGAACCATCTATCCACAGGTGATCAAACCCGGCTGACTACTAAATATTTCCCATTCACTTCTCTGAAAGCAAGTGCCCGTGGCAGGTTGCAATGATCACTACCGGGTAATCGTATTAACAATCACAACATCGATTCATTTGCTTGTAAACACAAAAAATTTAACTCTCAATAAATCAATTTTTCCCTAGTAATTTTACATCTTCCTCTAAATTACACTATATTTGTACAAATAGTGCTATAGTAATATTAATTTAGTTCGTATGCCATTAACATTTTCTATTTCCTTTCGTTTGAAGTCTATGAAAAATATATGCTTGTTTTCTTCACTTCCTTGTTGCTTTATACCCCTCTTGACATTTTTGTCATAAATATTTTCATAAACTTTCTAAACGCCATTATTATGTATAATTCAATGACGTTCTAACCATAGTTATTTTCTCCCCTTTTGTCCCCTTAGTCTGTTCTTCGTAATTGTTTGACGAAATAAAGATAGAATTCAGATGTATGATACAGAGTTAATATATCCATGCATGGGGTGGACATATTTGTTGATGGCGTTTGGCATTGAACCGAACCTATTTTTCTCCGTTATAATTATTTTTAAAACTCATAAACGTCAATACTATTGTTCAATCCATCAAGGAGATATTGGAAAGCTCCTTAACCACGTATAAAATAACATATTTTAGCAACGTCCAATTAACCATGAAAAAGGAAAAAAGTGAATGCAACGATTTAACTAATATTCTAAACCCCTGTCCTTTTACAACTACTTTCGAACGGATTTTTTGTCACGCAGGAGTCATGAAATATGGGTGAAACATTTCAGGCATTGTGTATTTAATACACTCGGTATGAATATGTATTCGAAGCTGTTAGGTATTGCTTTATCTTTCTTTATGTCTATCTCTAAATTTGTCCATTCGTCTGTCCACCTTGTTTTGTCCCCGGGACAGCAGTTCTGATGGCTACATAAACCAAAAACAGCAACATACGTTAGATAACTTCCCCAAACTAATTCGTTCATATCAATAAAATTAACAATAATTTCAAATTAAATACACAATTTTTAAAAGTGAATGAATTGATACATTTTTATTCTTATTTCTAAACAATGGATTCAGTTGGCAGCATATTCAATTTGTTTGTACCAAATTTGCATATTTGCAACTGTTCTCATGCACTGGTTACCACAAAAAGAAAGCACTTTACAATACGTTGTCCACGGCAAAAAAATTTTTAAGGAAAGGCAACTTAATTTTTTTTTACATGATAAATGATAGGATTAATTATATGATAAAGGATTGTCATACTATTATGTTGATACACGGCCTAGATAAGCCTCAGTACTAGTTTTAAAACGTTAAAAATTGAATTCCCGTCATCTATAGAGGCTGCAATTAAGCAGAACTCTTTTGTATCCAAGACCACTAAAATCAATAATTTTGACGTCACACCGTCTATTCCGATTTTGATGAGATTCTAAGATCATCAAAGATGTGCATGAGGTAGATTTTAAGAATACGTTGTAAATAGGTGGATGCCTTCTTGTCAAAGAGTCAATTACACTAATGCGAAGGGGAGATGTGAAAAAAGTCTTTCCCCCCGAAATTCCTGACCCAACAAAGTTATTTGAAAAGAAAATTCTATGTAAACTGTGGATCCATCTTTTGCGTAATGACAAGTTGAGGTTTGAGAATGTACATGAATAAAGAAACGAATACCGTCTGCATGGTCTGCAACTCGACTGAACGTCTTCTAGTCTTAAATTTTTCTTGCGAAAGAACGGGCTAAAATCTATACGACTCCAAACTTAACTGTTAGTGACTTGTCATGTTTAAAGAGCTGCTGATGAAATAAACCGGAATTGGCGGTATGATGTAATAAATTAAACTTGAATGGCCGCTCTCTTAGCGGTGGATAATTTCAAATGTAAGATATATTAATATTGATTTAATTGTAAAGCAAGGATTTTTGTTGATAAAGACTGTCATTTACGATATCAGTAAGTAATACTTTATTCATAAAGGCAACAAGGTGGTTAGGGTTTGTTTTTTCTTCATTTAATGAAATCCATGTATCTTTTATGTAATCATGTCCTCAGATAAAAACACATGTAAAAACACCTATACACAAACTTTCCCAAAAACATAACCTCCATGAAGTACCAGAAATAATTATGCTATTTTTGGTGTCCTGATTTCATAAGCATGGCTTGTACTTGTAAATGTAAAGTAAATGCAGATTGGGCAAAGTATAAAAGAAGTAAGTACGGTTTTGGCCAAATTCTGCCCGGCTTTTAGGGGTGTGTGTGTTATTTTGCGTTGCTGATATTTTCTGGTCTCCTTTTAAAAGAGTAACGCATAGTTGCTCTCAAAAGCATATGGAAATCAACTCATATATGCGCATGTGTAGTGCGTAAGCAAATAAAGTAAGGGCTTTGTGATTTTTTTCATAGTTTTGTATAGATAAACCAGTGATATTGAACACCTCTTCCCTCGTCGCCCGGAACAATTTTTATATGGATTAAAAATTTACAACAAATCTCACAATTTTTCTTAGTTTCACCCCTGGCTATGCACGTTAACTCTGGATTCCCGCCTACAATTTCAACTCATATATTTCAAAAAGCTTTGTACTTTTGCTTATGAAATTCTTTTAAATGCGGAGTAGAATTTATCAGCAATTTCAATACCAGTGTTAAATAATTAATTGATCTTAATTACAACTCCTTTAAATTAGAGGGAGGAAAAACTTGTTCATTGAAATCAGGATCTAAAACGTCAAACATTTTTAAATGTATATTGATATCAATAGATAACCATTTAATTCGTCAAATTACCTTATCTTATTGTGTAAACAATGGTTAATCTTTCTTTTCCATGGGTTAACCTCATTTGCAATTGATCGAAGATTGTATATTTGTGTCGTGTTTCGCTCTGTAAACATACCCCCCCCCCCCCCCAGTGCTTTTTCATCAGCATTTCTGTTTTATAGTGTAACAGAGAGAAAATGCAGCGATCCAGACCGGAATTCGATCTTCTACTCCTGAATCTCTAGTCTGGTGCTCTACCAAATGAGTTATCTGGCCACCGGCGATCAAACCCGGTTGAAGGCTACATGTTAGTGTCCACCAGCAGATGGTGAAATTGCCCCCCCCCCCCCCCCTTTTTCCCCACACCTACTTTGGGAAACGATATTACATTTCTGAATATAATTTTCCCTCTAGGTCTGTGTCTATTTATCTATTAATCAATCCATCTTTCCTATATCTTCAATATTCATTATTATGAAATAAAATCTTCTTTCAAATTGGTTGTGGAGCTAAGCTGCACCGTTGAATTACCAAACAAATATTGTCTTGTCTAGTAAACTTAGAGACATGCCAATTTTTGTATTAATGAGAAAGTGTCTTTGAATTTCAACAACTTACAGATAGTACACTGTATGCACTGCACAAATGCGTGGTTTTAGATCAAAGAAACTGAACAGCGCTATATCTGACTTTGTCATATTCCGAGTTAATGTAACCTCAAACTTTTAATCTTAAAATAAAACGACGATCGTTTATTTTTGATAAGTTTGTTTAAAACATGTTGCCTGTTTTAAAACATATTTTAAGACCTATATTTTTATTGTTTAATTTGGATATTTAAACCTCGAAATTCGAATGTTGTATTTCAAATGAGTCTTTTGAGTTTCCTTAGTGATTCTAAATGTTTCACCCACATTGTTGTGAACCCTGGTAACTAAATAAATAAATGCAAGCTTTCGGGTGTAGAAGAACAGGGTAAACAAATCTAGTGTCTTATTTACATCGTTACATTGGGCTTTTTCACTGTTATGCTTAATTGGACTTTGTTAAAACTATATTTCGTCGGATGGTTTTCGTTTGCAAGCATTTAAATCCTTGAGTTGGATTAATCAACAGTACTGGGAGTGATATCTTGAATTACAGGTAATTATAACAGTGAATGATAGTTTCTATTCTTTTATGAAATACAATGTCAGATCAGACGAACTCATCTTTCCACCCACATATCGTAACATGCTTGTAAAGCTTCCAATACACAGATAGACTGGGTGTATCAAATAAGCAAAACAATAAATGCTTGTCTCATAATTGTGTGACCCTGTGGTTGTTATTATGACCTACTCGGAAAGGTTACTTTATACGAAATGTAAAGAGCATAATTATTATTGGATCAGATTTGGGAGTCATTATCTTTGTTGGGTCATTTGAATTTTAACGATTCACTGCTTTCATCCAACAATGTCGTATCAATGCATTATCCTCAGATGAAAAGTGTAGATAGTCTGATTCACTTGTCGTATATATATTTCAATAAGAAAATCTGGGGAAATAAAACGAAATCAAGTTTGTATCATTAAATCATATCAAACCGTAATTGCTACATGCAATCCTCCCAGACCTCCCAGGCTGTCTGTCCAGAGTTGTGAATTATATTAGTTGCCCGAGACAATCTACGTTGATATCATCATCATTGTCATCTTCACAATCATCATCATTTTGACGAAGTCACCATCGTGATCATCATCTTCATCAACATCACCATTACCATGAGGTCACCATTACAATCATCATCGTCGTCATCATCACAGATTTATATATCCCTGTGAACTCGAAATAAAAGACACCACGGGGTGGTCCACTTCTGCTTCATTTTTTGACATTTTATTGAAATTAGATCTTAACGGTTAACTAACAACTCATCTTTAAGATAAACGGGATGATTTCAACTTCTTCATTGTCAACTTTCCATATTTATGTAGCAATATTCAAGTATCACCTGCATATGGTGTTTATAACTATCAACTGATTCGATGTGCAATACCTTGTTCTACTAATGATCAGTTTTTGAATTGAGGCAGGTTACTGACAAACAAGTTGATGGGGCAGGTGTTTTAACAGTCTCGTTTAAAGTCAGTCTTTAGCAAATTCTATGGTAAAAAAAACAATGAAAGGCGAAAATAACGAACAGTGATCAATCTCAAAACTCCTATAAGCAACGCAAAATAGAAAGTTGGGCAAACACGGACTCCTGGATATACTAAGGAACAGGTGCCTAGGTGGATCGAGTAAACATCCCTATCGACCGGTCACACCCGCCATGAGCCTTATATCTTGATCAGGTAAACGTATTTATCCGTAGTCAAAATCAGGTGCCAAGAACAGCCTAAAAATCTAGTTTGCCGATACAACCTATCATTCTGACTTGTTTCTTATCGATTGTTAGGATGTTCTTCGCACACTAACTTTGACTATGTATTTGACTGATTATAAATCCTACATATTCTTAGTTATCTCAATTTAATATCATTTTATATCTTTATGATATGTATTTATTGTACGTTTCCAGTTTGTTTTACATGTAAAGCGCTTTATGGTAATAATATTGACTAGATAAACCGCTATATAAATATACAATAATGAAGAATAAATCGATTTCTACTCATCCTATGATTAAGTGTAATATCAAGACAATTGGCATGTGTTCAACATCTTATTGAAATGTGACTTTCATTATTATGCCCATTTATGTTCATTTTCTGAATACATCTCCCTTTATCATATTGCAAAACTATTATTCACGAATAAATGTTGAACCAATATTATAGTAGCATTGGAATTACATACCAATCATGAGGGGGGGGGACACACTCCCATGATAGTTTCAGCAGGTTTTCTGTTAAATTATATACACAACAAACCCTGCATCATTCTATTTCTCTGGTATTGGGTTACCTATATATTAATCCCATATGAAATTTTGTTACAAGACTTTAATTTTGGAATATTTCAGATAACTTACAAATAAAGAAAGAAACATACTTCGTAAAAGAACATATTCTCTTATCAATGTAAACGACAAATTAATGCAATGTGTATTATATCTAAAAAATCAGAAGTTACTCCCATCCTGGTCATAGTCTGTGCATATGGCAACATCTATCACTTCGTACTGTGCTACAATACAATACAAGTAAGTCCATCAAGGGGGTTATGCAAGAAATTGTTAAAACATCTTTTCAGGATTTCTAGGAGTGTTCTTCAACCTATTAGGAAAGGTAACTCTTGTAAACAATATTGCGACAGGAGTACTGGAAAGGTCTGTATAGTTTGTATTAGTATTAGTTTGTCCATTGGAATGCAATGGGTGTACCCTTAGGTATCATACTAATTGGAGAAATACGTGCTTATCTTCACATTCTTTTCATTGAGAAAATTTTCGCAGTATGAATGGAATTACACTTTTCTTATTTTAGCCAGACCTCAGAGAAAATAGCTCTAATTCAGGTGTGCATGCACTTTTCCCTGAAATAATGAAAATATCAGTTTGATTGCTTATTTGAATCATAATTCTGTGTTGTACTTGTACTCGCTTGAAATAAGATCAGTCGATATGTTTCAAAAATCTATGTCATAAACCGGTGGAAATTCGGAATCGGTAAAGTATCATTTTTATACGTCTATTGATCTCTGGTACGACTGAACGTAATTATATTTAGCAGGTTTCCGTGTGAAATCAAAACGTCTTAATCATATGCATCTCGTGGCAGAACTCATCAAATAATAATCGGATACTTTAATTCCCACAATGTACATGTACATTTATTTTACCCAATCTAGCATCTACTCTTTTGCTAATCTATGGAAAATGTTGATCAAGGGAAGAGTACTGAATTGAGAGTGTTCTAATCTGCTTCTATTTAACTTTAAAACATATTTCTCACCCAAATTCTTTATTCAAATAGAAGAGACCCCATTTCCCTCACCAGATTGTGCTGGTAAAAAATGCCATGCATTATCCCCTCCCCTTCGTAATTGAAAATATCTGATGAAATTGTTCAATATGTATCATCCTATGAAACAAAACATTTACCATCTTGACATATTCTCTCCCTCTTTGAAACGTTATTGATTTCTATATAAAATAAGTTGAATATTTAAAATAGTTAAAATCAATAATTAGAGCAATCAGATAATAGATATATCAAAAATAGCATTTTGCAGTCTAGAGGAGTAAATTTGAACTACGTATTTTCATACAGGAATATATTGTTAAATGAATACTCATCTAATCAGAATGGGCTCATCATCCATAGCTTCATTGCAATTTTACTAGTGCTTTAGATTTTGCACATTTATTAAAAGGAATTACACTGACCAAATTACAACTAAATCTGGTACAGGACTGTTCAAGGCTATCATAATGATAAGCAATAGAAACACAATTACAGTATATTCATGACACTGTTGCCAAACCATCTTTGATAACGTTGTATTTGATATGTTTAATATCAATACCATACTCTGGTTACAATAAATTCCATATTATAAGTTCTTGTTTGAAAATTTATGCCAAAATCTTAGGTTTTTCTCATCCATTAAAAGTAGAACTGGATGTAAAGTGACATTCAAATCAACATCAAAATGTAGTAAGCCAGACACTTAATATTGCACTTTCTTTCAATGGTAGAATAATTTTTTGGCACTATGTATCAAATACATATAACGAAAAAGCATAAAACATAATATTGCAAATTGCAAAATTTATGATTAAAAAAATAGAATTATGCACATTAGAAGGACCTCGATATATGGAGAGGGGTACGAATCTTTAAACACCTTCACCCAAAATTGCAGACGTTTTTCATTATTGATTGCAAATATGTGAGGACTAATCATCTTTCATTTCAGATGGGATATAAGTCCTTCGAAAGGTACACTATCATCGATTTTCAAACACAAACTATCGAAAGGTTTAATTCGCGGTTAGTATATGTAATATCAAAAGTCAAATGTGAAAAATTGAAATTAACGAACAGTAATCAATCTCAAAATTCCTATAAAGAATGCAAAATTAAGAGTAGGACAAATGGATTCAACAGAGGTATGGTCTGTTGCCTTGAAGGAATTAATGTATAGCCTGTTGACCGATCGCACTCGTCATTAGACCTATAGTTTGATCAAGTAACAGAATAATTCGTTGTCAAATTCAGAATGTAAAGAATGGCCTAACAAGTGGTATGAAAAATATGTGTAGGCATGAATTTGAAGCAGAAGACTTCCGTGAGGAGCAAAGCTCATACAAGGAGTAGGTATCTGTCATTATACAAAAAACTTCTCTCATAGCAGGTTTCGGGAGTACTGTCTTCATGACAGTATCTACTTTAAAATTGTTTTAGGAAGTAATGTCTCGGAAGGGCTTCATGTATCCCATGAAAATACATC